>NC_092102.1:4472069-4619569 GCF_045679555.1 Salvelinus alpinus
TGAAAATGAACGGGTTGGCGTCACATTCCGTGCCAGGCACACCTGTGAGCTCTGGAACTCCACCCCTGACAGGCAGAGTCAACAAACAGTATTCCATTATATGTGTTGACTGAATATAAGCAAGTAGTGTCTGCTAAATAATCAAGTTAGATTTCTCCAGAAATAAATCATTCTAAAAAACAAACTGCTTATATTTACAAATTAGTGAGAATGTCTCACACCATGTTCAAGAATTGCCTTTTTCCTCACTCACTCTAGGTTAAATGAAAACAAAATCTCCAAAATATTGTTACGTTTTAAACAAAGCGATTATTATTAATTAATTTAACAAACTGTTAGAATTATACAAAAAGACCCTTCGATATTCAGATATTCTCACAGATCCTAACGAAAAATGCACCTTAGATATTAATAGACTCCTCCAATCCTCTAAATGTAATTGTTGGCGGAGAGTCACATCATTGAAAAAAAATATTTTTATATATACTGTTAAAAATGGTGTAGGTCATTTATTTAAAGAGCATATTGAAGTTAGAAGCAAAAGCCTACAACTATTTTACCACTGTTTTGGCTGCTCTGAGACAAGCACGACACAGGGATTCTTTAGCTAAATAGCCCAGTACTGTACTGCCGGACATCACGTTGTACAGCGCCATATTTTCCTTTCCATCCTAACAGAAACCCAGAAGGTTTTTAGTTTTTCATAGAATAGAAACACCATAATATTAATCAAATTAATTAAGCAAGTACCAGTCTAAAGTCCAGACACACCTACTCATTCCAGGATTTTTCTTTATTTTTACTATTTTCTACATTGTAGAATAATATTGACGACATCACAACTATGAAATAACACATATGGAATCAGTTAAGAACAAATTCCTATTTACAAGGACAGCCTACTCCTTCCTCCCCAACAGGAAACCCCGGTCTCCCGCAATCTATAGTACAGACATGGCCTGCTCTCCCTTATGTAAGGAATTAGGCACTTTCCCATGTTAACTACAGTATGTATTGGAGACTGCACAGTAGCCCAATAAACAATGAAACACAGTTCGTTAATAAAATGTCACAATTGTAAAATAATCAGTTGGTCACCGGTTAAACTGATTATACATTGAATTTAGTCTTTGAGATGCTCAAACAAGTGTGTTTATCTGTAGTTGTTCTTCAACAAGAACACAACAGGCAAATGCATATGCGGTCCCAATGTCTAAATAGTGGCGGTAGGGATAGTTCAAACTGCAGTAGGATGGTTCTCACAGGTGAGATAATCAGCCCATGCTTGGTACCTTAGATACCGATAACGTGATAGGCAGACGTGATCAGCAGAGAAAGTACACAAGTTTTGATTGGTTTACAGTTTATTACTCAGCTGCGTTTTCCTGTCCAGCAAGCAAAAATAAAAGTATTTTGAAAAGAATTGACATTGCCAAAAAACAGAAATGTGTTTAGAAGGAATAAATATTAACAATATGTAAAAACCAGCTTCGAGAGATTGATCCTCTCAAAAACTAAGTCAGATAGCTAGCTGAAGGGTTGGGCGGTATCCAGATTTTCATAGTCATACCATCCTTCTCTCATCCCGGGATTTATAGTATTACCGGCATAGTACACAAGAGGGTGCAAAAAAAAACAACACAAACCCCCATTGGGTGTCTATTACCAGAATACTAACAAAATCTGCACAAGTAATAGCGAATATCAATGGGAGCTGCTAGCTAAATATGCTAATGAGCACAAACAAAAATAGACTAATTGCAAAGACAGGCAATCCAGCTCAAAGTTATACATACGTAGGTAGGAGCTACCGAATGTCATTGTTGGCGAGTTTGGATATTGACAAGCGAATGTGAATGAGAGACAGTGTGCAAATTAACTAAGTTGACACATGCTTGTCTGAAGGAAAAACTCTACTGGCGCTAAAGCAGCATGTGTCTGTGTGGAGTCTGGTGTCGCTAGGGCAACGGGCCTGCCTGCTGGCCAAGAACACAGAGGAGAAAAATGCAAGGGAATCAAGCAGAGGCAGCTGTTCATATGTCAAAGCACTTTGGATGAGTTCTCAAACACAGCAAGAAGCAAACACTATATGATGCCCCGTCACCTTATTAATTCAGCCACTTGCTTAGATATCTGAGGGGTCACGTCAACACAGAACTCTACATTTTCCATTAGAAATATCATGATGCATTTTTTAAACGGAGATCGGAAATTCTTCTTGTAATTTCTTCTCAGCAGCAGACTAATTATGTCCTTCAGTTGTAATTCTCCACTGGGATGAGAATTCACAAAAAGCCATTCTATCAGCAGACAGCACCCTGACTGATGTGGAGCTACTGTTCTCCATCATTCTATCAGCAGACAGCACTCTGATGTGGAGCTACTGTTCTCCATCATTCTATCAGCAGACAGCACTCTGACTGATGTGTAGCTACTTTTCTCTGGTACTTTTCTTGGTGTAGCCAGCCTACTTTTCTCCAGTAGATTTAAAGATGAACTTTAAGCAAATCAGTAGGAAATGTAGCTGGCTACATTCTTTCTTTTATAAACATTGGAAACATGATGGCCATGCATAGTTTTTGCAAAAATGACATTTGTCATTGTAAGCTAATTTTCTGGTGTGGCTGCCAGCCAAATAGCGTTGCACTTCTGTTGCTATCTGATGAAAATGACATTTTCTGCCTAATGTGTTGCACTAATGTATTTTCTGTGAAGTAAAACTGCAGTGCACGTCCCTGATCATTCTATTTAAGCAACAAAAAAAACTCTTGACTTTCAATATAAAACTCGACCCCTGTCAATACACAGCTGGACTCCGGCTTTCTCGACTTGTTCTGTGGAACTACAGTAAGCTTCATAGTGTAAAGACCCTGGGTTTATAAGCGCGGATATCGACTCTGCCGCTGAGCATGCTTTTGCGGCACAGTCGATAGCGCGCTGGAGTTCGGGCTAGCAGGCAGGGTTCGAGGCCTGCTTCCTGCCTGTTTCATTACATTGGTGTCAGAAGTGATCGGACCTTGCATCCACGACAGTGCGTGTGCTTGGCCGGTGAGCGCGTTCCTGTGAGACGTAGAGTCGCAAGCTAGAACGAGGACGCGCTCTTTGAAAGGAGGGAGTAGTGTAACGACCCTGGGTTTATAAGCGCGGATATCGACTCTGCCGCTTGAGCATGCTTTTGCCGCACAGTCGATAGCGCGCTGGACTTCTGGCTAGAAAGTCGAGGGTTCGAGACCTGCTCCCTGCCTGTTTCATTACAATACTGTAAAATAATGTGACATAAACAACTCAATCTGCTTTATCTCCTAACGTATTGCACAAGTTGGCGGCAGGTATTTACTTAAAAAGTAACTACAAATATTTACATTTATTTTAAAACTTCAATTAAATAGTTACCTGTATTGACAGTATTGAAAAACCATGCCGTGTCTATTTCTAAATAACCCAGTATATGGTATATACGGTATACCGCCCAAGCCTACTAAATAGCCATGATCCGACCATGTACCATGCTAGCTTTTGTCATTAGCTAGGTAGCCTACTAGCTAGCAAACCAAATCATATCATGGTAGATATGGCATGATGGCAATATGTTGAAAACACTGATAAGAAAAATCTAAATAAAGACTTAGCTACCTAATGTATTTGATCTGCTATCAAGACTGGGTGTAATGCATTTTAACTTAATTATGCACAACAACCTAGAGTTGTGGTGTTATTTTAGAAGCCAATTTGTTGACTATCAATCATTATCGTTCTTCACAGCACGAGAGCTGGCAACATTCGACCACTGCCACCTCGCGCTAAATCACTGACAAGCAAACAATTTACATTGTAACAACTTTGCTACATCTCAGGCGGACGCATCTCAGTTAATATGTGAAACTAACGTATCATGCAATGTCACAGGAGGAAAAACTAGAAAGATAGAAACTGGGCATTGTAATGGCAGTTTCTTGCAAATGCAATAGTCTCGTGTACATTTACCTATGAATGAAATACGGGCTGTTTTCACTGTCAATGTGTCAAACTATTCTAAAAGGATATACTACTATAATTATTCTAATGGTCCAGACATATGCTCCACCCCCCTTTACTCTCGTTCCCTCCCCCTCTGTCTACCTAAAACCATGCTTTGAGTCTGTCAATCGCATTCTATACATTTTCAAGAGTCCTACAAGCTAGTCCCACCACCCCCACACGGCTTGCTCCATTCCATTTATAATACTGGTAACAATGCGATGCTGCCTGCAGGCAGGTTACAGATCGATGTCAATGTACCAAATTAACGACCATTCAATTACATACACGCAAAGAGAATGCAATATATTAGCTAGTGTGCAAACATTATCAGGACTGGATCAAATGCTTACCTTGCTTTCGCTGATCTCTCATAACTCCATCCGGCTCCTGCGCCCAAATCACCGAACCCTGTTCCCGGGTAATTTCTATCCATTTTTCATTTATGAGAAATTAGTTACAAGGACGAAAACTCGGAGTATTAGTAATTTTCACAGAATTGGGGTATCAGTCTTCCCCGTGATCGATTGACTATTTTCCCCGTTTCATTAGAAAATCATCGGGATTGGAAAACAGTATATTGAAAGAGAAATGGAGGGGAGGAGAAAACTGGACAAAAAAGAGGGGTCAGGGATGTACTCCAACCACCTCCAAAAATCAGTCTCTCCTTTCCTACACTTTCCTCTAAAAATAATTTACACAACTGCCAAATTGCAACGACGCTATACACGATCATGATAAATTATCGATAAATTGCAGAGAAACATTCATGCCGTACACCATCCCCTTTATTACTAGAGCAAATGCATTGTTCCGCGACTGAAAAGATTTAACATCGATATCTCACGACTGTTCCAAATAGTATCAAACGATAAATGATCATAGAACAGTTATCGTGATTTATTTAGCATGCAAAATGCCTTCCCATCCTGAAATCGTTGTGGGCTAGCAGATGCTACTAGTTAATAGCTAGCTAGCCCTGTCGACGCATCAAAATAAAACTGGGTTGCTATTTATATAGCCTTCTACCATTCCTTCTCCTTTTTTACATTACAAAATAATGATTACGACGATATCGCGACATCTGGAAACCATAATCTAAATTCCGAAAATCGATGAAGACGGAAAGTAGGCCTCGTTCTTTATATTTTTAGTCTTTTTCCTCGGAAGACGCCATTTTTGAAGGCGGCTGGCTCTCTATCCTTTCTCCCTCCCCTCACTCACGTCGCTCAAACACACGCGCACTGGGTCTGTTGTGTCCTCCATTCACCGGTTCTCACGGGTCGTCACTAGTTACCACAGCGACAAAGTAATAACCCCCGCCTATTTCTTACTTTTCTCTTCTTAAAATCGGATTTTCAACCTAACCTCAACCACACTGCTAACCTTATGCCAAACCTTAAATTAAGACCAAAAAGCAAATTTTTGTTTTCATGATTTTTTACGATATATCCAATTTTGACTTTGTAGCTGTAGGAACTAGTGGAAACCGTTCTCATGAGAAGGGGAGGGGCTATACCAGTAGGGGCTGGATCCTCTGATGTTACATCCAGTATAGCATCCAGCTCAGGGTGACAACATCCTGCATAGCATCCGGCTGAGTTTTACATACAGCATGTAACTATGAACTGAGATACCTACTGCAGCCCTCATCCTCGACCCGTTCTGCCAGTCACATTCTGTTAAAGTTCCCCGAAGCACACACACCCCTGGGTCGCTCATCTTTTCAATTCGCTGCAGCTAGCGACTGGAACGAGCGGCAACAAACACTCAAACTGGAGTTTTATCTCAATCTCTTCATTCAGACTCAATCATGGACACTCTTATTGACAGTTGTGGCTGCTTTGTGTGATGTATTGTTGTCTCTCCCTTCTTGCCCTTTGTACTGTTGTCTGTGCCCAATAATGTTTGTACCATGTCTTGTGCAGCTACCATGTTGTGCTGCTACAATGCTATGTTGTTGTCTTAGGTCTCTATGTAGTGTTGTGGTGTCTCTCGCGTGATGTGTGTTTCGTCCTATATTTTTATTTTATTTTTAATCCCGTCCCCGCAGGAAGCATTTTGCCTTTTGTTAAGCCGTCATTGTAAAATAGGATTTGCTCTTAACTGACCTGCTTAGTTAAATAAAGGTTTTAAAAAAACATTTTGAAAACCTGGATGTAACACTTCAAAATAGGAATCCCCCTACATGTCATGCTAAACTGAAAAATAACAGTCCCTCAACTTCTCATGACAAAATAAATCCTGCGATTTCGATTTCAAAATTAAAGTCCCTCTGTTTGTCATGCCAAAATAAGTCGTGCTGTTTCCAATTTCAAAATTAAAGTCCCTCGATTTGTCACGCTAAAATAAATCCCGAAACTCCCATTTCAAACTAAAAGTCTCGCAATTTGTCATTCAAATATAAAAGTTCTGCGATTTCCCAATTTCAAAATAAGAGTCAAATAAAATGTTATTTGTCACATGTGCCGAAAACAACAGGTGTAGACCTTACAGAGAAATGCTTACTTATAAGCCCTTAATAACCAACAATGCAGTTCAGAAAAATACCTACAAAAAGTAAGAAATAATTAAAGAGCAGCAGTAAAATAACAATAGTGAGGCTATATCCTGGGGGTACCCGTACAGAATCAATGTGCGGGGGCACCGGTGTCAAGGTAAAATGTACATGTAGGTAGAGTTATTAAAGTGACTATGCATAGATAATAACAGAGAGTAGCAGGAGCGTAAAGGGGGGGGCAATGCAAATAGTCTGGGTAGCCATTTGATTAGATGTTCAGGAGTCTTATGGCTTGGGGGTAGAAGCTGCTTTGTAGCCTCTTGAACCTAGACTTGGCGCTCCAGTACCACTCGCCATGCGGTAGGTGGCTGGAGTCTGAATATTTTTGGGGCCTTCCTCTGACACCGCCTGGTATAGAGGTCGTGGATGGCAGGAAGCTTGGTACCGGTGATTTCCCAAGCCAAAATTACTTGCTTAAAAAAATTCAAGCGGTGTGCGCGTGCATATGTATTCACCCCCTTTGCTATGAAGCCCCTAATTAAGATCTGGTGCAAGCAATTACCTTCAGAATTCACACAATTAGTTAAATAAAGTCCACCTGTGTGCAATCGAAGTGTCACATGATCTCAGTATATATACACCTGTTCTGAAAGGGCTCACAGTCTGCAACACCACTAAGCAAGCGGCACCATGAAGACCAAGGAGCTCTTCAAACAGATCAGGGACAAAGTTGTTGAGAAATACAGATTAGGGTTGGGTTATAAAAAATATATAAAAAACTTTGAACATCCCTCGGAGCACCATTAAATCCATTATTAAAAACATTGAAAGAATATGGCACCACAACAAACCTGCCAAGAGAGGGCCGCCCACCAAAACTCACAGACCAGGCAAGGAGGGCATTAATCAGAGAGGCAACAAAGAGATCAAAGATAAAAAATAAGCAAACACGGTTGGTGTTCGCCAAAAGGCATGTTGTTGACTCCCAAAACATATGGAACAAGGTACTCTGGTCAGATGAGACTAAAATTGCGCTTTTTGGTCATCAAGGAAAACACTATGTCTGGCGCAAACCCAACAAGTCTCATCAACCCGAGAACACCATCCCCACAGTGAAGCATGGTGGTGGCAGCATCATGCTGTAGGGATGTTTTTCATCGGCAGGGACTGGGAAACTGGTCAGAATTGAAGGAATAATGGATGGCGCTAAATACAGGGAAATTCTTGAGGGAAACCTGTTTCAATCTTCCAGAGATTTGAGACTGGGATGTAGATTATCCCAGTCTGCTGTTCCCACATGCTTCAAGAGGGCCACCATTGTTCCTGTTCCCAAGAAAGCTAAGGTAACTGAGCTAAACGACTACCGCCCCGTAGCACTCACTTCCGTCATCATGAAGTGCTTTGAGAGACTAGTCAAGGACCATATCACCTCCACCCTACCGGACACCCTAGACCCACTCCAATTTGCTTACCGACCCAATAGGTCCACAGACGACGCAATCGCAACCACACTGCACACTGCCCTAACCCATCTGGACAAGAGGAATACCCATGTGAGAATGCTGTTCATCGATTACAGCTCAGCATTTAACACCATAGTACCCTCCAAACTCGTCATCAAGCTCGAGACCCTGGGTCTCGACCCCGCCCTGTGCAACTGGGTCCTGGACTTCCTGACGGGCCGCCCCCAGGTGGTGAGGGTAGGTAACAACATCTCCACCCCGCTGATCCTCAACACTGGGGCCCCACAAGGGTGCGTTCTGAGCCCTCTCCTGTACTCCCTGTTCACCCACGACTGCGTGGCCATGCACGCCTCCAACTCAATCATCAAGTTTGCGGATGACACTACAGTGGTAGGCTTGATTACCAACAACGACGAGACGGCCTACAGGGAGGAGGTGAGGGCCCTCGGAGTGTGGTGTCAGGAAAATAACCTCACACTCAACGTCAACAAAACAAAGGAGATGATTGTGGACTTCAGGAAACAGCAGAGGGAGCACCCCCCTATCCACATCGACGGGTCAGTAGTGGAGAAGGTGGAAAGTTTTAAGTTCCTCGGTGTACACATCACGGACAAACTGAATTGGTCCACCCACACAGACAGCGTTGTGAAGAAGGCGCAGCAGCGCCTCTTCAACCTCAGGAGGCTGAAGAAATTCGGCTTGTCACCAAAAGCACTCACAAACTTCTACAGATGCACAATCGAGAGCATCCTGTCGGGCTGTATCACCGCCTGGTACGGCAACTGCTCCGCCCACAACCGTAAGGCTCTCCAGAGGGTAGTGAGGTCTGCAGAACGCACCACCGGGGGCAAACTACCTGCCCTCCAGGACACCTACACCACCCGATGTCACAGGAAGGCCATAAAGATCATCAAGGACAACAACCACCCAAGCCACTGCCTGTTCACCCCGCTATCATCCAGAAGGCGAGGTCAGTACAGGTGCATCAAAGCAGGGACCGAGAGACTGAAAAACAGCTTCTATCTCAAGGCCATCAGACTGTTAAACAGCCACCACTAACATTTAGCGGCCGCTGCCAACATACTGACTCAACTCCAGCCACTTTAAAAATGGGAATTGATGGAAATTATGTAAAAATGTACCACTAGCCACTTTAAACAATGCCACTTAATATAATGTTTACATACCCTACATTACCCATCTCATATGTATATACTGTACTCTATATCATCTACTGCATCTTGCCATCTTTATGTAATACATGTACCACTAGCCACTTTAAACTATGCCACTTTATGTTTACATACCCTACAGTACTCATCTCATATGTATATACCGTACTCTATACCATCTACTGCATCTTGCCATGCCGTTCTGTACCACCACTCATTCATATATCTTTATGTACATATTCTTTATCCCTTTACACTTGTGTGTGTGTATAAGGTAGTAGTTGTGGAATTGTTAGGTTAGATTACTTGTTGGTTATTACTGCATTGTCGGAACTAGAAGCACAAGCATTTCGCTACACTCGCATTAACATCTGCTAACCATGTGTATGTGACTAATAAAATTTGATTTGATTTGAGATTCACCTTCCAGCAGGACAATGACCCTAAGCATACTGCTAAAGCAACACTCGAGTGGTTTAAGGGGAAACATTTAAATGTCTTGGAATAGCCTAGTCAAAGCCTAGACCTCAATCCAATTGAGAATCTGTGGTATGACTTAAAGATCGCTGTACACCAGCGGAACCTATCCAACTTGAAGGAGCTGGAGCAGTTTTGCCTTGAAGAATGGGCAAAAATCCCAGTGGCTAGATGGGCCAAGGTTATAGAGACATACCCCAAAAATACTGGTTCAGTCTGCCTATCCTACAGTAACTGCCATTGGTAATAGAACAGTGACTATGTGTGTATGTGCTCACAGAAACATGTATGGAGCCAACATATGGAGACTTGCAGACTTACAGACGGGCTTGATACTGATGTCTCTAAATGGCACTGGGCATTACAATTTTACTTGAAACAACTTTTACTTATAATGTATTTTCTTTTCATTATTGAATTGAATGGTATCAGTCAATATGGGGTGTGAGTGAGAACCCTGTTTTTTTCTGCAACACGATCAGGGAACTCCTGTTGTACAGTGCCTTAAAAGTATTCATACCCCTTGACTTATACCACATTTTGTTTTACATCCTGATTTCAAAATGGATTAAATTGACACAATATCCCATAATGACAAATGCATTGAAAATTAAATCAGAAATCTTATTTACATATGTATTCACACCCCTGAGTCAATACTTTGTAGAAGCACCTTTGGCAGCGACTACAGCTGTGAGTCTTTCAGGGTAAGTCTCGTAGAGCTTTCCACACCTAGAGTGTGCAACATTATTATTTTCAGAATTCTTTAAGCTCTGTCAAGTTGGTTGTTCATTGCTAGTCAACCATTTTCAAATTTAATTCAAACCTGGAACTCGGCCACTCAGGAACATTTATTGTCTTTGGTAAGCAACTCCAGTGTAGATTTGGCTTTGTGTTTTAGCTTATTGTCCTGCTGAAAGATGAATTAATATCCCAGTGTTTGGTGGAAAGCAGACTGAACCAGGTTTTCCTCTAGGATTTTGCCTGTACTTAGCTTCATTCCATGTATTTTTTTTCTTGAAAAACTCCCCAGTCCTTAATGATTACAAGCATACCCATAATATGATGCAGCCACCACTATGCTTGAAAATATGAAGAGTGATACTCAGTAATGTGTTGTATTGGATTTTCCACAAACATAACACTTTGTGTTCAGGACAAAAAGTAAATTGCTTTGCCATATTTTTTTGCAGTATTACTTTAGTGCCTTGTTGCAAACAGGATGCATGTTTTGGAATATTTTGATTCTGTACAGGCTACCTTTTCACTCTGTCTGAGATCCTTTTTATGTCTCTATTTTGGTTTGGTCAGGGTGTGAGGTGGGGTGGGCATTCTATGTTTTGTGTTCTATGTTTTCTATTTCTATCAGAGGCAGCTGTCTGTCGTTGTCTCTGATTGAGAACCATACTTAGGTAGCCTTTTCCCACCTGTGTTTGTGGGTAGTTGTTTTCTGTTCTGTGTTGCTGCACCTGACAGGACTGTTTCGTTTTCGTTCATTCTCGTTGTTATTTTGTTTAGTGTTCTGTTTAAATAAAAATAACATGAACACTTACCACGCTGCGCTTTGGTCCACACCTAATTCAACAGACGATCGTTACACTGTCAATTAGGTTAGTATTGTGGAATAACTATAATGTTGTTGATCCATCCTCAGTTTTCTCCTATTACAGCCATTCAACTCTGTAACTGTTTTAAAGTCACCATTGGCCTCATGGTCTCCTTCCTCTCTGGCAACTGAGTTAGGAAAGACGCCTGTATCTTTGTAGTGACTGGGTGTATTGATACACCATCCAAAGTGTAATTAATAACTTCCCCATGCTCAAAGGGATATTCAATGTCTGCTTTTTATATATATGTTTTTACCCACCTAACAATAGGTGCTCTTATTTGCGAAGCATTGGATACCTCCCTGGACTTTGGTTGAATCTGTGTTTGAAATCCACTGCTTGACTGAGGGTCCTTACAGAGCTGAGTCATTCAAAAATCATGTTAAACACTATTATTACAACTTATTAGTCCATTCAACTTATGTGACTTAAGCATATTTTTACTCATTTAGGCTTGCCATAAAAGGGGTTGAATACTTATTGACTCAAGACATTTCAGCTTTTAATTTTTTATTAATTAATAAAACATTTTAAAAACATAATTCCACTTTGACATTACGGGGTGTTATTGTGTGTAGGCCAGTGACAAACAGAAATGTAATCCATTTTAAATTCTGTCTAACACAACACATTATGGAAAAAGTCTAAGGGTGTGAATACTTTCTGAAGGCACTGTATACTACACACGAATGTATGACCACTGTGGCATTGTTTGCGAAGGTACTGTAGACCCATTAACACCAGACACAATACCGCTAGGCACAGTATCTGTATCGCCTGGGAATGACACTGACCACGTTTACATGCGCCCAGTATTCCGGATAGTGGCTCATATCTCGCTTAAGGTCGTATTTGGGATAAGCTGTTTACATGCACAGTTGATATCCCACTCGCAAGATCCATGAATAAACAGAGTATTCCTAATTTAAGTTCATATGGGTTAAATGGAATAGTAACTGAAATATGGACACTGACTGTAGGCCTATAACCTCTTACAGGTAGCGAAATGTTACTTTTGCATTATGCATTTCTTGCAGTAAAATTATAGAACAAATGTTAATTTTATCTCAGGAACAGAGAAATATGATTGATTTCTTTCAGCATCTCTTGAGAAAATGTGAATAGGCGCGTAGTTTATCTTTGACACTGATATGCAAGCAGACAGTATTTAAACCACATAAAATATGCACCCAAGACGAACTGAAGTCTTAACAGAAACATGTTTAATAGTTTTCTCAGCTTTTCATTTCCTTAAAACCGGTCAAACTGATGACATTTTGCACAGGACCAATATTTCTGTTTTGGAGTGGTTTTCTCGGTCCCTAAACGAAACAGACAACCACCACGACAGGTCTGCCGACGAATACTCCATCCGCTGTGCCTTCAACCGGACTCCGTCGGACATCTGAGCAGACGCTTCTACTAGCCCCGGGCTACTAACTTTAAACTCCGTGTCGCCCGTGTGCTAGCGTAGTAACGACTACTCCGCGGCTTCCCTGTTCCTTCTATTGCTGCCCCTTGGACCCTATGATCACTTGGCTACATAGCTGATGCCCGCTGGACTGTCCATTAATCACGGTACTCCATTCTGTTTATTTATTTATTTTTTGTTTATCTGTCGGCCCCAGCCGCGAACTCAGGCCCTGTGTGTAGTTAACAGACCCTCTCTGCCCATTCATCACCATTTTACCTGTTGTTGTTTTAGCTGATTAGCTGTTGTTGTCTCACCCGTTGGTGTCTTAGCTAGCTCTCCAAATCCACACTTGTGATTACTTTATGCCTCGCTTTATGTCTCTCTCATATGTCAACATGCCTTGTATACTGTTGTTTAGGTTAGTTATCATTGTTTTAGTTTACAATGGAGCCCCAAGTTCCACTGATTATACCTCTGATACCTCCTTTGTCCAACCTCCCACTCAAGCTGGTTATAATGGGTGAGGTCACCGCATATCTATAGATACAACCTCTCTTATCATCACTCAGTGCCTGGGCTTACCTCCGCTGTACCCGCACCCCACCATACCCCTGTCTGCACATTATGCCCTGAATCTATTCTACCACGCCCAGAAATCTGCTCCTTTTATTCTTTGTCCCCAACGCTCTAGGTGACCAGTTTTGATAGCCTTTAGCCGTACCCTCATCCTACTCCTCCTCTGTTGTGGAGGTAAACCCAGGCCCTGCGTGTCCCCAGGCACCCTCATTTGTTGACTTCTGTGATAGAAAAAACCTTGGTTTCATGCATGTCAACATCAGAGGCCTCCTCCCTAAGTTTGCTTTACTCACTGCTTTAGCACACTCCGCCAACCCTGATGTCCTTGCCGTGTCTGAATCCTGGCTTAGGAAGGCCACCAACAATTCTGAGATTTCCATACCCAGCTACAACATTTTCCGTCAAGATAGAACTGCCAAAGGGGGAGGAGTTGCAATCTACTGCAGAGATAGCCTGCAAAGTTCTGTTATACTTTCCAGGTCTATACCCAAACAGTTTGAACTTCTAATTTTAAAAATGAACCTCTCCAGAAATAAGTATCTCACTGTTGCCGCCTGCTATCGACCCCACTCCGCTCCCAGCTGTGCCCTGGACACCATTTGTGAATTGATCGCCCCCCCCCATCTAGCTTCAGAGTTCGTTCTGTTAGGTGACCTAAACTGGGATATGCTTAACACCCCGGCAGTCCTACAATCTAAGCTAGATGCCCTCAATCTCACACAAATCATCAAGGAACCCACCAGGTACAACCCTAAATCCGTAAACATGGGCACCCTCATAGACATTATCCTGACCAACTTGCCCTCCAAATACACCTCCGCTGTTTTCAATCAGGATCTCAGCGATCACTGCCTCATTGCCTGTATCCGCTATGGGTCTGCGGTCAAACGACCACCCCTCATCACTGTCAAACGCTCCCTAAAACACTTCTGCGAGCAGGCCTTTCTAATCGACCTGGCCCGGGTATCCTGGAAGGATATCGACCTCATCCCGTCAGTCAAGGATGCCTGGTCATTCTTTAAAAGTAATTTCCTCACCATCTTAGATAAGCATGCCCCGTTCAAAAAATGCAGAACTAAGAACAGATATAGCCCTTGGTTCACTCCAGACCTGACTGCCCTTGACCAGCACAAAAACATCCTGTGGTGGACTGCAATAGCATCGAATAGTCCCCACGATATGCAACTGTTCAGGGAAGTCAGGAACCAATACACGCAGTGTCAGGAAAGCAAAGGCTTGATTTTTCAAGCAGAAATTTGCATCCTGTAGCTCTAACTCCAAAAAGTTTTGGGACACTGTAAAGTCCATGGAGAACAAGAGCACCTCCTCCCAACTGCCCACTGCACTGAGGCTAGGTAACACAATCGAAAATTTCAATAAGCATTTCTCAAAGGTTGGCCATGCCTTCCTCCTGGCTACTCCAACCCCGGTCAACAGCTCCGCCTCCCCCGCAGCTACTCGCCCAAGCCTCCCCAGCTTCTCCTTCACCCAAATCCAGACAGCTGATGTTCTGAAAGAGCTGCAAAACCTGGACACGTACAAATCAGACCTGTATGCTCTAGTCGGCTGGCCCTCGCTACATACTCGTTGCCAGACCCACTGGCTCCAGGTCATCTATAAGTCTATGCTAGGTAAAGCTCCGCCTTATCTCAGTTCACTGGTCACGATAACATCACCCACCCGTAGCACACGTTCCAGCAGGTATATCTCACTGAAAATCCCCAAAGCCAACACCTCATTTGGCCGCCTTTCCTTCCAGTTCTCTGCTGCCAGTGACTGGAACGAATTGCAAAAATCGCTGAAGTTGGAGACTTTTATTTCCCTCACCAACTTTAAACATCAACTATCTGAGCAGCTGTAAATAGCCCACCCAATTTACCTACCTCATCCCCTTACTGTTTTTATTTATTTACTTTTCTGCTCTTTTGCACACCAGTATCTTTACTTGCACATGATCATCTGATGATTTATCACTCCAGTGTTAATCTGCTAAATTGTAATTATTCGCTCCTATGGCCTATTTATTGCCTACCTCCTCATGCCTTTTGCACACATTGTATATAGACTCATTTTTTCCCTACTGTGTTATTGACTTGTTTATTGTTTACTCCATGTGTAACTCTGTGTTGTTGTCTGTGTCACACTGCTTTGCTTTATCTTGGCCAGGTCGCAGTTGCAAATGAGAACTTGTTCTCAACTAGCCTACCTGGTTAAAAAAAAAACTAGATTACTAATGCATTCATTCTCTCAATGTAAGACATTATTCTGGTGTCTACTACTTTATTTAGTCTACTAGGGCAACAAGTTATGAAATTATAAACCGAAACTTGTTTAAATTAGGGGTAAAAGTAGCCAGTAGGCTACTGTCCAGGCACTCAGCTTTGCGTCGTGCATAACAGCCCTTAGCCGTGGTATATTGGCCATATACCGCACCTCCTCGGGCCTTATTGCTTAAATATAGAGTATGAGCAAAATGTATTATGGAATTACTATAGTGGATCGAACTGCGCAGGTAGCCTACTTTTTGAAGTGATTTGTTTGACAATCAGATGAAAACATAATTACACAACAACCATTATATGTAAATTTGAGCCTGCGCAACTGCGAAAAACAACAGTAAACGGGATGTTTACATGTCACTGTATCCCGTCTAAGATCAGCCTATCCCAGGCATCTTATCCGGGTTTCTCATAATTGGGATAGAAGCCTTTTCGGGTTATTGTAAACGGGATATGATGTTCATATGCGTCAACTCAAAAATAGAATACTTCAGTATTCTGAATAATAATGGAATATTGGTGTGCATGTACTGACCTATGCAAAGCTTCTTCCGGCATCGCACCATACCTACTGCCTGTAGTTATTGAACTCAACCTGCAGGAGGTTTGTTTGTTGTGATTGAGTGGGGGTTATCAGCTGTGGGGGCAAGGTTCTGACAGATTGGTGTGTCAAGAAACACTCACATCAACCCATACCCCCAAGCCAACTCATGTTTGGCTTCTGTCATGGCCGCTAGCATTTCTTGAGGAGCAAGCACAAAAATGAGGCCAAGTCTGCGGGTGCAGTTCCCTTTAAGTCAAACTCAACCTATGGGGACACGCCCACCCTCATAGGGACAGCAATCGCATCCTATTGACATACCTACTTTGAAAAAGGGAAAAGCAGCTCAGTTTCACAATTAAGAGGGATCCAAACAAATTTGTGCAAAACAGTTCAGAGAAATAAGCTTTTTGTGCGTAAAGAACATTCATGGGATCTTTTATTTAAACTCATGAAACCAACATTTTACATGTTGCATTTATTGTTGTTCAGTATACATGAACCTAAGCATGATGGGATGTTAATTGATTAATTAACCCAGGAACCACACCTGTGTGGAAGCCCCTAGTTTCAATACACTTTGCAATCCTCATTTACTCAAGTGTTTCCAGTAGCTATAGTAAAACCAATACTTTTAAAACATCTGATACTCCTGAATCTCTCGCTCTCTGTTTCCTGGCTAGGAGGACTTTCAGGAGATGAGGCAGTCGGTTCGAGCGTTATGGCCACCTAATCGACCGGGTTCTAGTGAAGGAGGACTTAGACAGCGCCCATGTAAACTCAGCAAAAAAAGAAACGTCCCTTTTTCAGGACCCTGTCTATCAAAGATAATTCGTAAAAACTCCAAATAACTTCACAGATCTTCATTGTTAAGGGTTAAAACACTGTTTCCCATGCTTGTTCAATGAACCAAAAACAATTAATGAACATGCACTTGTGGAACAGTCGTTAAGATACTAACAGCTTACAGACGGTAGGCAATTAAGGTCACAGTTATGAAAACTTAGGACACTAAAGAGGCCTTTCTCTGAAAAACACCAAAATAAAGATTACAAGGGTCCCTGCTCATCTGCGTGAACGTGCCTTAGGCATGCTGCAAGGAGGCATGAGGACTGCAGATGTGGCCAGGGCAATAAATTACAACATCCATACTGTGAGAAGCCTAAGACAGCGCTACAGGGAGACAAGACAGACAGCTGATCGTCCTCGCAGTGACAGACCACGTGTAACAACACCTGCACAGGATCGGTACATCCGAACATCACACCTCCAGGACAGGTACAGGATGGCAACAACTGCACGAGTTACACCAGGATCGCACAATCCCTCCATCAGTGGTCAGACTGTCCACAGTAGGCTGAGAGATGCTGGACTGAGGGCTTGTAGGCCTGTTGTAAAGCAGGTCCTCACCAGACATCACTGGCAGCAACGTCGCCTATGGGCACAAACCCACCGTTGCTGGACCAAACAGGACTGGCAAAAAGTGCTCTTCACTGACGAGTCACGGTTGTCTCACCAGGGGTGATGGTCGGATTTGCGTTTATCGTCGAAGGAATGAGCGTTACACCGAGGCCTGTACTCTGGAGCGGGATTGTTTTGGAGGTGGAGGTTCCGTCATGGTCTGGGGCGGTGTGTCACAGCATCATCGGACTGAGCTTGATGTCATTGCAGGCAATCTCAACGCTGTGCGCTACAGGGAAGACATCCTCCTCCCTCATGTGGCATCCTTCCTGCAGGCTCATCCTGACATGACCCTCCAGCATGACAATGCCACCAGCCATACTGCTCGTTCTGTGCGTGATTTCCTGCAAGACAGGAATGTCAGTGTCTGCCATGGCCAGCCAATCCCATTGAGCACGTCTGGGACCTGTTAGATCGGAGGGTGAGGGCTAGGGCCATTCCCCCCAGAAATGTCCGGGAACTTGCAGGTGCCTTGGTGGAAGAGTGGGGTAACATCTCACAGCAAGAACAGGCAAATCTGGTGCAGTCCATGAGGAGATGCACTGCAGTACTTAATGCAGCTGGTGGCCACATCAGATACTGGCTTACTTTTGATTTTGACCCCCCCCCCCCCTTTGTTCAGAGACACATTATTCAATTCTGTTAGTCACATGTCTGTGGAACTTGTTCAGTTTGTCTCAGTTGTTGAATCTTGTGTAAATATTTGTATGAACATATGTTACGTTTGCTGAAAATAAATGCAGTTGACAGTGAGAACGTTTCATTTTTTGCTGAGTTTAGAACTCCGGGACATCCTGCAGAGGGTTGAGATTGAGGTCCATTGGGTGACTTTGCTGGGTCCAAACCACCTAGCATACAATCCCTGGAGCTACTGCATATAATACAATAAAGCTCCATTACTTTAAGCAAACCATGGAAACTAGCTGGTGACAGAGATAATGGGAATGGATTTGGACTGAAGTGTTACACTGCCATTGTGCCATAATCTCAGAAACCAGAACATAATCTCACATGCACTTACGTTAAATCACGAGAGACCACCACTGCCAGAGAGATGGTGTTGGTGGTGGCAAACGGACATTGAGATGAGTGGAGAATAAAGAGGGAACTTGGGAATGGGACCTTTCCACAAGGTGAACAGCTATCGGTGGTGACTCAAGTGAATACAGTGGAATCGCCTAGCTCTTGACAATGGATGTCTGTTTGTGAGAATAGTCGTTGCCATTACAAGTTGGATCAGAAGTATTGGATGTTGTCACCTCAAGATCAATTATTTTGCATTATGGACAAATTAAAAAAATTGTACTGCTCATTCTCATTGTATGAGCTTGTCCGGTTTACTGAATTTATTTTGTGTCTCTGCGCAATTTGGGAGTTGTGGATACTGGCTGGACTTGTGTAGTGCATAATAGGCCTAATCCTAATTGGCAATGTGAAAACCATGAAAAACCATGAAAAAGCATCACTGATCACTCCTCTTTCTACCATGAAAAAGCATGTTGGACAATGGTCTTAAACAGTGTATATACTATTTATCAGAGCTATGCCCTCTATAATAATCTAGAATGTGTAGATTAGTCTAGTAAGTATCAGTATTGGTTTAAATGAAACAGATGTTGACAAGATGAAGATATTGATTATGAATGATCAATTATATGAAAAATAACACTGATGACTGATTGTGAGATGTCAAATTTAATCAAACCATTCAAGAAAATCTCTTCCATAAAGATACAAGGTGACCCTGTTTATTTGGCCTCACTTGTCATTGACCTTCTAGCCCCGGTTATACCTTGCAGTAAGATGTGGTTTTCATAATCTGATGATTGGGTTGTGGGCGTGTAAAAAGTGGTTCACAACTTGTGGAGTAAAACTGTTACAGCATAGGGCTCTACTAGGCCCTGCACAAACCAATGGATGAGATATATTGGATGAGAGGGGCGAGAAGATGGGACACAAGGAATCGAGGAAAGAAAAGATAAAGACCCTTGGAGTTCTACTAAGAATATTCCTTATTCAGTCTGGGATTCAATCAGAAACCAGGCTATAGCGCGCTTGACATTTAAAAGGTCATTTCCAATTGAGTTAACATCTGCAGTATTTACCTTGAATGCGGGGGAAGAGAGCCTGTATAGCCAACTCCTATAGTTGTGTAGGCTTACCAAGCACAAACAGACCTTGGATCAGGCTACAGGAGAGGAGGGTGGGGGGAAAAAAGGGAAATGGGGACTTGTTTCTCAGTGGGGAGACACCATTTTATTTTAGACTTAATTTTGGGTAACAATTATAAACCAATCTTAAACAAAAGAGTAAAAATATACATGTTTGACTTTGCAGGTAAATATCTGCGTTCGGGTCCCAAAAAATCCCAAAGGTCTACTTCCAGAGTTTCTTGATGGACATGTTCTTCTCGCTGTCCTTCTGCATCACCTGGAAAGACACAGGGCAGGGGTCGTTAGCCAGTGATAATGGACCTTATCATAAGGAGCCAAATTAAAATCAGTGATCAACAAAACAGCAAACTCTGGGGAAAAAGGTCTGTCCATTCTAATCCCTAAAAGTATAAACCTTTGTAATAAACTAATGTAAAGACATTAGTTTATTATAAAAGCTAAAATGCTGATACAAATACCAGTCATTGAAATTAGTCATTTGTGGAATATTGGGTTTCTTTACTGTGTAAAAGCACTATTTTCATATTGAGATAAATTACATCGAAAATTGTACAAAATCTCTTTAAAATGTCAGGTTTGACAATGACATGCAAGAGATGTCATTCATTCATTGCTATTATCATTGATATCCTAGTGACTTCGGAAAGTATTCAAACCCCTTGACTTTTTCCACATTTTGTTTTACTTTACAGCCTTATTCTAAAATAGATTAGATTGCGCCCCCCCCCCCCCTTCAATCTACACAATACCCAATAATGACAAAGCAAAAACAGGTTTTTAGAAAGTTGTGCCAATTTATAAAAAATACAAATTAAATATTAAATTTACATAAGTATTCAGGGCCTTTACTCAGCACTGTTTTGAAGCATATTTGGCAGCAATTACAGCATTGATTCTTCAAGGGTATAGAACTACGAGTTTGGCACACATGTATTTGGGGAGTTTCTCCCATTCTTCTCTGCAGATCCTCTCAAGCTCTGTCAGGATAGAATGGAGAACAGCGGCACAGCTATTTTCAGGTCTTTCCAGAGATGTTCGATCGGGTTCAAGTCCGGGCTCTGGTTGGGCCACTCAAGGCTGTGTGCTTAAGGTCGTTGTTCTGTTGGAAGGTCAACCTTCGCCCCAGTCTGAGGTCCCGAGCAGGTTTTCATCAAGGATCTCTCTGTACTTTGCTCCGTTTATCTTTGCCTTGATCCTGACTAGTCTAACAGTCCTTGCCACTGAAAAACATCCCCACAGCATGCGTGCTTCACCGTAGGGATGGTGCCAGGTATCCTCCTCCAGACGTGGCGCTTGGCATTCAGGCCAAAGTGTTCAATCTTGTTTCTCATGGTCTGAGTGTCCTTTAGGTGCCTTTTAGCAAACTCCAAGCAGTCTGTCATGTGCCTTTTACTGAGGAGTGGCTTCCGCCTGATTGCTGGTGCGCTGCAGAGATGGTTTTCCTTCTGGAAGGTTCACCCATCTCCACAGAGGAACTCTAGAGCTCTGTCAGAGTGACCATCGGGTTCTTGGTCACCTCCCTGACAAAGGCCCTTCTCCCACGATTGCTTAATTTGGCTGGACGGAAGAGTTGGTGGTTCCAAACATCTTCCATTTAATAATGATGCAGGCCACTGTGTTCTTGGGGATCTTCCATGCTACAGACATTTTTTGGTACCCTTCCCCAGATCTGTGCCTCGACACAATGCTTTCTCGTCGCTCTACGGACAATTCCTTCGACCTCATGGCTTGGTGTTTGCTCTGACATGCACTGTCAAGTGTGGGACCTTATATAGCCAGGTGTGTGCCTTTCCAAATCATGTTCAATTAATTGAATTTACCACAGGTGGACTCTAATCAAGTTGTAGAAACATCAAGGATGACCAATGGAAACAGGATGCACCTGAGCTTTATTTCAAATCTCATAGGAAAGGGTCTGAATACTTATTTAAAATAAATTTGAACAAATTCTAAACCTGTTTTTGCTTTGTCATTATGGGGCATTTTGTGTAGATTGCTGAGGGATTTATTTGATCAATTTTAGATTAAGGCTGTAACAATGTGGTCAAATTAGCGAGCAAGCCAATGATGTAATGACTGAAACATTTTTAAACAAACGGTTAACGGCACCCGAGTAGTTTTAACAGCCCAGATCTGTTAAAACTACTAGGGCGTGTGCTAGAAGCAAGCTGTTTCCGCTGTATAATGGTACAATCATGACGCTATCGAATTTGCACTCACTTTTTTCCTCTAGGACAATCAGAAACAACGGTACAGCGGAGACTTATCATTATAACAATTATCTGGGAGATTTTTTTCCTGGTCACACAGCAAAATATTTTGTTGCATATTTGACCAAATTGGTCGCACTTTAGACCACTGGCTATAGCCCATAGAAATGCATTGAATAACACATTGATACATGGTAAAACAGACAGTCAAAAAATAAATCATAAGAAGATTTGTTTGTTGGCACAAAACTACTTCCATACTTCCAATCCTTTTTTAAAACCGGTACCGGGTTACCTTCAGATGAGTCCTGTGACACTTATAGGGGGAGAGAACACCATCGTGTTCGTGAGTCTCCCGTTTCCATAGCTTGGTCAGTGTTGCAATGTATACCGAAACTTCTGTACTTTTTCCGATACCAAAACATGAAAAAACGTTTGGTACTTTTGTCATGTGTCTCACGTCATATACGGATTGAGAGGATCGAGTCTGTCTAGTAATTTTCTGAATCTTCAAGGGGGCAGTAGCTACAAGGCTGCGCTTGCAGCTAACACAGCGTACGCCACATTTGAGAAGCAAGCCAGAGAGAAAATGCAGACAGCATGGCTGGGTTAAATGCAAAAGACACATTTCAGTCGAATGCACTGTTGTACAATTGACTAGGCATCCTCCTAACGAAAACACCTTACCACCATGCCCGCAGCTTGTTTACAAAACCGTCTACAGAAGCAAACTATAGGAATACTTTGATTACAGAGCAGATGAGGGCCAAACCACAGAAACAACAAAAAGGTGTAACAAAGCAGTGCTTTGGTTTAGTTTAGTTCCAAAATGATTTTACACATTACATTCATTGTAACGTTGTCGTTATTCCACTAAATGTGAATCATTTGAGTGACAATGACATGTACATATATTCTGCATGACATTCATGTGAGCATTATGATTACACAACCCAAAAGTAATGTAAAATGCACTCATAATTTCACCGCAATATATTTGAACTACTTTGTGTTTGTCTGGGCTTGCTAGCAGTAGCCAGCCCTGGAAGGCGCACTGCACTCTGGGAAGTGAAATGCACTCTGGGAATCGTAGTATGCTGTGTAAATTCCATTGTATTTCTATGGCATTTAGACTACATGTCTATTGCAATATAGAAGCTTCAGAATTGAGCTTCAAAGTGTTTGTCGTTTTGGAACTAAACTTAATTGAATACATTAAATTATCAATGTTTTTTAAAAAATGAAGCCCAGCGGTTCTTATTTTATTGCTGTGGTATCATTTCGGTATTGAGTATCGTTAAGATATTGAGTATTATGATACTAAAACATCTGGTGTCGCAACAACAGTAGTGGTCATTAGTTTGTAGCCCAAACCTTTGACGCTAGACAGAAGTTGGCACATAGTTGGTACTGACTTCAGACGAGGGCCGTAGAAAAAAACGCTAAAGATGTATTCGTGAGAAGACAGATTTTTGGGATGTCTCCTGATCTGACAAACAGCGCTGTAGCTCTGCCATCGCAGACGTGGAAGGCTGACATAGGCGCATGCAGTGGATTGAGACGCAGCCCACACAAAAATAAGTCCAACTTAAACACAGATTTTTATGGGGATTTTTGTATTATATTAATGCAATTGACACGCTGACAAGATGGTCCAAAATCTGTCTGAGCTTTGTATAGCCACGTGTCAAACTGTTTGGCATGACAATGACCATAGGAGTTGGAAAGACGACAAACCGATCTGGGACCAGTATAGATCATTTTTATTTTATACAAAATCTCTGATCAAGACTAACTACACTGTACAAAAATAAACCCAACATGCAACAATTTCAAAGACTTTACTGAGGTATATAAGGGAATCAGTAAATTGAAAAATCCATTAGGCCCTGATATATGGATGTCATATGATTGGGTATACAGATATGCATCTGTTGATCACAGATTACTTTTTCTTTTTAAAGGTAGGGGCGTAGATCAGAAAACCAGTCAGTATCTGGTGTGATCACCATTTGCCTCATGCAGCACGACATCTCCTTCACATAGAGTTGACCAGGCTGATGATTGTGGCTTGTGGAATGTTGTCCCTCTCCTCTTCAATGGCTGTGCGAAGTTGCTGAATGTTGGCAGGAACTGGAACGCGATGTCGTACACGTTGATCGAGAGCATCCTAAACATGCTCAAATGAGTGACATATGCAGGCCATGGAAGAACTGGGTCATTGTCAGCTTCCAGGAATTGTGTACAGATCCTTGCGACATGGGGCCGTGCATTATCATGCTGAAACATGAGGTGATGGCAGCAGATGAATGGCACAACAATGGGCCTCAGGATCTCGTCACGGTATCTCTGTGCATTCAAATTGCTATCGATAAAATGCAATTATGTTCATTTTCCATAGCTTATGACTGCCCATACCATAATCCCACCACGGGTCACTCTGTTGACATCAGAAAACCGCTCTGCAACACGACTCCACACACGCTATGCTCTGCCATCTGCCCGGTATAGTTGAAACTGGAATTCATCCGTGAAGAGCCCACTTTTCCAGTGGCCATCGAAGGTGAGCATTTGGCCACTGAAGTCGGTTACGACATCAAACTGTAGTCAGGTCAAGACCCTGGTGATGACGACGAGCAAGCAAGAAGAGCTTCCCGGAGACGGTTTCTGACAGTTTGTGCAGAAATTCTTTGGTTGTGTAAACCCACAGTTTCATCAGCTGTCCAGGTGGCTGGTCTCAGATGATCCAGCAGGTGAAGAAGCCGGATGTGGAGGTCTTGGGCTGGCGTGGTTACACGTGGTCTGAGGTTGTGAGGCTGGTTGGACATATTGCCAAAATTCTCTAAAAAACGACGTCGGAGGCAGCTTATAGTAGAGAAATGAACATTCACTTATCTGGAAAGAGCTCTGGTGGATATTCCTGCAGTCAGTTAATAATTACATGCTCCCTCAAAACTTTAGACATCTGTGGCATTGTGTTGTGAATAAAAACAGAACATTTTAGAGTTGCCTATTATTGTCCCCAGCACAACGTGCACCTGTGTAATGTTCCGCTTCTTGACATGCCACACCTGTCAGGTGGTTGGATTATTTTGGCAAAGTAGAAATGGTCACTAACAGGGATATAAACTTTTGTGTACAAAATTTGAGCGAAATAAGCATTTTGTGCATTAGGGACATTTCTGGAATCTTATTTCAGTTCACAAAACATGGGACCAACACTTTGCATGTTGCATTTATATTTTTGTTCAGTGTAGTATTGATTATATTAGGCATAATATGAACAAAAGGGAGCTAGAGGTAAAATAGAGAAACTGTCTCTTGGAGAGGGTTAAGACAGTAACACGATAGAAGACTAACCTTGGCGACAGCCATCTCAAAGTCCTCCTGGTTGACGTGCACTCTCCTCTCCCTGAGGGCGTACATCCCTGACTCGGTGCACACACCCTGAGAAATAAGATGGAACAGAAACACACAAAAGGTTTTATCATGGTGAAATAAGAAAAAGTAAGTAAGACCCACAGTGGTCAAACACTAAGGCACTCCAGGAACATATTTACCAATCCCTGGACAAGGGGATGTTTCAGGATGGCTAGTTGTACATAGGGCGGTCATGCCATTTTGTCAGACGGTTATTGTCATGCAAAAGAATGCCGGTCTCATGGTAATTTACAGTTAATTAACATAAACACGTTTTGAATCTCCAGGCCTCCTGACGTCAACCGTATTGAACACCTTTGATGAATTGGAACGCTGACTATCAGTGCCCGACCTCACTAATGCGCGTGGCTGAATGGAAGCAAGCCCCCACAGCAATGTTCCAACATCAAGTGGAAAGCCTTTCTAGAAGAGTGGAGGCTGTTACAGCAGCAAAGGGGAACCAACTCCATTTTAATACCCATGATTTTAGAATGAGTTGTTCACTACTTTTGGTCATGTAGGTGATCTTCAATCATTTTTTTATTTTTTTTATTTGCTGTGTTTAATATGCGGTAGGCTATAACGGCACAATCCTTATTTTAATTCATGTTTTGGCCTATGTGTATATTGGCCTATGTGTTCGCGTAAGCTCTAATATGTATATGGTTGTGTTTCATTAATCATCAACTTAGAAAGCGCTGTCCATTTCATTGTTAGGCTTTGAAACAACATCCTCAACGACCATGTTTTACACTCAGTTTGAACCTGTCGTTGAACTTCTTTCTTCATATTGATCAATCACGGTGAGGTGAGTTTTTTTAAAAGCACATACTGGTTTGATAAGTGTTTGTGATTTTCGACTGCATCTGCATTGTTGTTAGAGTGACAATATAGCCCTGAGTACCACCCATTAGCAACTTGAAGATCTTTAGCAAGTTGGGTACACATGTCCAGAGTGCATAAGAGGATATTATCGTGAATTTTACTGCGGTCATGACTGATAATATGGTCACTGCAACAGCCCTAGTTGTACATGTTCTGCCCTTGTGCATGTGCTGGCCCTAATGTGGTGGGCCCCATTCAATAACTTGTGGAGTATCAAGTCTGTGGTTCTTCTCTCCTGATAGTCTACATACACCGTAAATGTCAAGCCCAGTTGGACATGTATCCACTACAATGAACTATTACAAAACGTACAATGGTGAAACAAACAGATCTACACAACTGTGGGGTAGGGGTCATCTCTGGACAGTGCCAAAGTTTTCCCTACTAGCCATCATACACTGAACCCCTCATACACTGAACTGTCTGTGCTAGCCTTCATTTGGTGGGCCCCATTCCAAACTGTGCGTCTCAGTCTACTACCTTAACTTCAGCCCCAGAGGCTCCGGGCATCAGTTCTGCAATCTTCCTCAGGTTAATTCCACGCGTCAGGTTCATCTTCCTTGAGTGGATCTTCAGGATGTCCAAACGGGCCTGAGGAGGAGCAGAAAGAAATGGGGCCAGAATTAAGACACTGTAGTAGAAAGCTGCTTACATGAAGCTGAATAAGTGTCAACGCAAATACATAACTATCTGAGTGTGAGACCGTGAGGTTGCTGGACTAGACTCATTGGTATAGATCCTTAATTTAAATGATCATTTTTTAAATGAACAAATGATAGAGAACACCAACAGATGAAATCATTACTACCAACAGTCTAACTATGGTGGACTGTGCTGTCTTGCCATACCAAGGCGGGGATTCAATTCAATCAGCATTATAGTGTGCTTGACATTTAAAGGTCATTTCCAATTGAGCCGACATATGCAGCGTTTACCGTGAATGAGTGGGTGGGGGGGTTAATGTGGTTGTCTTGTGTGTTCGCACGTGGCAAGCTTTTGTACAGTCACCCTGACAAAACAGTACGCAGTTATAGTCACTCACCCTTCTAGATAACTTGAAACAGTCTAACCAGGTCTTGCGTCTTGAAGTCACCTAGTGCTAGCCAACTTCTTCTTCAATTAGCTTCAGCTGGCTGGTGTGCGACTGTGGCAAAATTGGTTTGACATTGGATAGTCTATCTCTGGGGCTAATTAGGGACCGTCAATAATATTTTCATGTTGCACATCTTTAAGTTGTCTCATGCGTTCAATATTTGTATATGAATTTCTACAATTTATACTTGGTTTGAGGTTAAGTCATTACAATTTGGAGTTATTGACAGTTAAAAAATATTGACCCATGTACATAGTGTAATTTATTGATGGTCCCTAGCTAGCCCCATAGGGATATCGAATGTCAAACCAAATTGACCATGGGCATTACGACTAGGTCTCGTGGTGCTGCGCTCAGAATTGATTTTTACTTTTGATGCCAGTTGTGGGCTGAATTTAAATAAACCCAACCTAAGGACAACTGTTACAGGTACCCTTCAATCCGTGACATAATTTCCCCCCCCTATGATCTCGCAAATCTGTTTTGAACGAGATTGACACTAAAATAAATTTTTCTGACTCAAATCAATGCCACATAGGCCATTTTATAAAGGAGGTTGCTTTTAAGGGCAGCCAGCCACTCTTTAAAATGTGCATAGCTAACAAAGCGCCAACGGATTGAATACCGGCCCAAGGCAGATTTTTACTATATTGATAATCACAGAATGTCTTAGGGGCAAAAAAAATATGGGGTTGTACTGACCTCTTCATTGGGAGGGGGGAACTCGATCTTCCTGTCGATGCGGCCGGGCCGGAGCAAGGCAGAGTCTAGGATGTCAATACGGTTGGTGGCCATGATGACCTGAGGCAGAAAAAACAAATTTAACATACAATATTAGTCCTTTGGGTCTTATTCAGCTCCTTTATTTGATTTATTTCACCTTTATTTAACCAGATAGGCCAGTTGAGAACAAGTTCTCATTTACATCTGCGACCTGGCCAAGATAAAGCAAAGCAGTGCGACAAAAACACAGACTTACACATAAACAAACGTACTGTATGTGTACATAGAAAAATCTATGTACAGTGTGTGTAAATGTAGAAGATTAGGGTGGTAAGGCAATAAATAGGCCATGGAGGCGAAATAATTACAATTTAGCATTAACACTGGAGTGATAGATGCGCAAATGATGATGTGCAAGTTGAGATACTGGGGTGCAAAAGAGCAAGAAGAAAATGAACAATATGGGGATGAGGTAGTTGGGTGTGCTATTTACAGATGGGCTGTGTACAGCTGCAGCGATCGGTTAGCTGCTCTGACAGCTGGTTCTTAAAGTTAGAGAGGGAGATATGGGTCTCCAGCTTCAGTGATTTTTGCAATTTGTTCCAGTCATTGGCAGCAGATAACTGGAAGGAAAGGCGGCCAAAGCAGGTGTTGGCTCTGGGGATGACCAGTGAAATATACCCGCTGGAGCGCGTGCTGCGGGTGGGTGTTGCTATGGTGACCAGTGAGCTGAGGTAAGGCGGGGCATTACCTAGCAAAGACTTATAGATGAACTGGAGCCAGTGGGTTTGGCAACGAATATGTAGCGAGGGCCAGCCAATGAGAGCATACAGGTCGCAGTGGTGGGTAGTATATGGGGCTTTGGTGACAAAACGGATGGCACTGTGATAGACTGCATCCAGTTTGTTGAGTAAAGTGTTGGAGGCTATTTTGTAAATGACATTGCCGAAGTCAAGGATTAGTAGGATAGTCAGTTTTACGAGGGTATGTTTGGCAGCATGAGTGAAGGCTTTGTTGCGAAATAGGAAGCAGATTCTAGATTTAATTTTGGATTGGAGATGCTTAATGTGAGTCTGGAAGGAGAGTTTACAGTCTAACCAGACACCTAGGTATTTGTAGTTGTCCACATATTCTAAGTCACAACAGTCCAGAGTAGTGATGCTAGGTAGGCGGGCGGGTGCGGGCAACAATTGGTTGAAGAGCATGCATTTAGTTTTACTAGCATTTAAAATCAGTTGGAGACCACGGAAGGAGTGTTGTATGGCATTGAAGCTCATTTGGAGGTTAGTTAACAGTGTCCAAAGGGCCAGATGTATACAGAATGGTGTCATCTGCGTAGAGGTGGATCAGAGAATCACCAGCAGCAAGAGCAACATCATTGATGTATATATTGTTTGCAACAAGACACTTAAGTAATACTGAAAGAAAAAAATGGCCAAGAAATGACCTTTTTGTCCTGAATACCAAGTGTCATGTTTGGGGCAAATTCAACAACACATAACGGCGTACCAATCTTCATATTTTCAAGCAGGGTGGTGGCTGCATCATGTTAAGGGTATGCTTGTCATAGGCAAGGACTATGGAGTTTTTTTAAGGATAAAAAGCTATAAGCACAGGAAAAATCCTAGAGGAAAACCGGGTACAGTTTGCTTTCCAACAGACACGGACATGAATTCCCCCTTCAGCAGGACAATAACGTAAAACACAAGACCAAATCTACACTGGAGTTGCTTACCAAGACTGCATTGAATGTTATTGAGTGGCCTAGTTACAGTTTAGACTTAAATCTTATAGCAAGACATGGAAATGGCTTTCTAGCAACAATCAACTTGAGAGTGAAGAATTTTTTAAATAATAAATGGGCAAATATTGCACAGCTTTAATCGCCGCCAAAAGGTGCCTCTACAAAGTATTGACAAGGGGGTAATTACTTATGTAAATTAGATATTTCATTTTATTTTTAAATAAATTAACAAACATTTCTAAAAACATGTTCTCACTTTGTCATTATGGGGTAGTGTGTGTAGATGGGTGAGAAATGTATTTAATCCATTTTGAACTCAGGCTGTAACAACAAAATGTGGAATAAGTCAAGGGGTATGAATACTTTCTGAAGACAAAAGACTGCAGTGTGGGAAAAGTAGGTTGTAGATTGCAAGAACATTAGACATAAAGGGTTTAGGGAATTAACACATACTAACACAAATGACTCCCAGCTACTCCACACAACATTTGTTCTGTAAATTGAACAGAATTAGAAACATATGATAGGAAGATGGATCATAACGTTATACTATAGTCTTGAGTGGTCTTGCTTTTACAACTGTGCCAATTTCTGTGCATTTTGTTTAGAGATTTGCTCAAGAAATGGAAACATTTCAAATCCAGGTACATGTGGGCATCATACAAAGCAGTAGAAAAAGCTCTGGGACTTCGTAAATCCAGAGCGTTGTCAGATTGTCCGTTTGTAAATTCAGAGCGTTTCGCTCTCGGAGCGTTCAGAGCACACACTGGACGCTCTGGCCGAGGAGTAGGGTTGAGCGTTCCGAGTGGCGCAACGATCTATGGCACTGCATCTCAGTGCTAGAGGCGTCACTACAAACACCCTGGTTCGAATCCAGGCGCATAATTGGCCCAGCATCGTCCGTCATTGTAAATAAGAATTTGTTCTTAACTGACTTACCTAGTTAAATAAAGGTTAAATAAAAAATAAAATTATTATAACAATGTTGAGCGTTCATAAATTCAACAGTTATTCTGTGCTCTGGTACACTCAGATGAAAGTGCTCTGAAATCGGAGTAGATAGCCAGAATTAACAATGTCCATTGAGAACGCACAACGACGATAACTTAGCTTAGAATGACGTGAATAATCAAGTTAATAAACGTTGGGTAGTTAGATAGCATATAGTTAATATACTGCCTAGCAAGTTCGATGTATTAGTAGCCAACTAATGTTGTCAGCCAACATAACGTGTAACGTAACTTATGTGAAAAGTCATTACTTTATTACATTGCTCAACATTTTCTTAACATTTGTTATAATTAGTTAAAGCAATGAATTTGTATCCGCTCTCGTCGGATTTTCTTCAAATCTGAAAACGTGAAGCCACGCCCATTTTCTGAAGAACTGCATTATGGGCCCTAAAAGCACAGAGTGTCCACTGCTTGTATACTTCGTATTTTGGTGAATTTAGAATGACATCTGGGAACCTTTGGCATTCTAACTATATCCATACTATTACCAATTAGCATACTACATACTGAATTAAAAAATGGGCAGTTTTGTCACAACACAATGCCACAAGTTTTGAGAGAGCGTGCAATTGCCATGCTGACTGCAGGAATGTACACCAGAGCCGTTTCCAGAGGATTGAATGCTCATTTCAACCAACATCGTTTTATAGAATTTGGCAATACGTCCAACCACGCCAGCCCAGGACCTCCACATCCGGCTTCTTCACCTGCGGGATCATCTGAGACCAGCCACCCGGACAGCTGATGAAACTGTGGACTATTTGTCTGTAATAAAGCCCTTTTGTGGGGGAAAACTTTTGATTGTCTGGGCCTGGCTCCACAGTGGGTGGGCCTATGCCCTCCCAAGGCTGCACCCCTGCCCAATGATGTGAAATCCATAGATCTGGGCCCAATTCATTTTTTTCAATTGACTGACTTCCTTTTATGAACTGTAACTCAGTAAAATCGTTGAAATTGTTGCATTTATATTATTGTTCAGTATATGTAAACAGACCATAAATGTTTTCTTGGAAAGCGGTGAGTGCTATTATGATACAATATCAGTATTTGTTGCATTTACTACTTGTCCAAGCATCAACTGATTTGAACCAGTGTAGCTGTGGATTGACTGCATTGTTTGAATGGAATATTGGCAGATTGGCAGTTAATTTGAAAAATTCATGGTATCATTCCTCTAAAACTGTCTGGCTAGCTAACACACATACAGTGCATATACATTCTTCACATTTATAGTTTATTGGATTTTTCACGTTTAACAGTTTCCCGGGTGTATAAAGAATGGTCCATCCGCCAAAAAACATCCAGCCAACTTGAAACAACTGTGGGAAGCATTAGAGTCAACATGGGCCAGCATCACTGTGGAACACTTGACACCTTGTAGAGTCTATGCCCTGATGAATTGAGGCTGTCCTGAATGTTTTGAACACTGAGTACTGTACTGCTACAGAGCAGCACTATTTTCCTTTTGATAGTGTTAAGGGTCCGATTGTCATACTGTGTGGTGTTGACCTACTCTTTCTTTCTCTGTCCATTCATCTCTCCTTCCCTCTAGCATCAGGAGAGGAGGAAGGTGGAGCAGGAAAAGAGCCTGCAGGAGCTCGCGGAGCCCCTGGAGGTCAGGTTCGTCAAAAACGCTGCCATTCTCTCAGACTTTCGGTCCACCCCCACCATCCAGCACCCCCAGAGAGGAGTCCTGCTGGCAGTTCTAAGGCCCTGAGGATCAAAGGTCACAGCGTCCCAGAAGATCTACTCGATGGTGGACCCCGTGCAGGCCAATGCCTCTGGCCAGCTCCACCGCTACAGCCTGGACCTGAGCAGCAGGATCAAGCTGCCCTAGATAAACGTGGACATCAGCTTGGAGTCTGAGGCAGCCTCAGAGGAGGGCCAAGCACTGAACTGAACTGCTCAACATGGACATAGCTGCTTTTAGTCTTTAAACATCAAATGTATATATTTTAAACACATTGGTATTTTCTAAATATTCTTTTAACTGTACTACTCTTTGACTTATCACATTTAGACAATGAAATACTTGTAATGTGCATTTATTGCTAATTTCTATAGAATTGTCATTAAAAAAATACTCGTTGTTTTTTCTATTTGTACCATCACAGAGAACATGCAAATACAGATTGAGAGGTTGTTGAGTGCTAGACTGGGTGGGAGGACAGTGAATAGAGAATAGAATATCTAGCGTGTGATTGATTGGCGAGCAGTGGAAAGAAAGTGTTGTCAGACAGTACTGACAGGAGAGCGGCAGATTGAAATCAGTGGAGAGAAGCCGCAGAGAAAGTGGTGTCAAGAGTGGTGTAGCAGAGTAATAGCATACAAATTAAGTAAGGGTGTAGAATGTGTGTGTGGTGTTATATAAGTGTGAGTTTTATTGTAGAGTAGAATTTATAAAGCATTATAAAGACGACAGTGGTGTACGAGTCACCCACCTTGATGTTCTTGGTGGCCTCGAAGCCATCCAGCTGGTTCAGCAGCTCCAGCATGGTCCTCTGCACCTCGCTGTCGCCCCCACTGCCCCCCTCCAGACGTGACGAGCCGATTGAGTCAATCTCGTCCATGAAGATGATGGAGGGTGCGTGCTCGCGGGCCATGACGAACAGCTCGCGCACCATGCGGGCACCTGGGATGGGGAAGAGAGCAGGGTTACAGCCAGCAGCGTGATGTGAGTGAAATACTTATAATAACAGCTTCTGTTTTACCACTTGCATGGTGAGAGACATTTAGCCTACTACTTTCACTCATTGCTGTGCTCCATGAAAAAGTAGTGAAATACACTTAAACATGCTTGAGCTAGCTAAACAGCAGCTATTTGGAGAATGGAAGCAGCAAAACATATCTCCTTGATTCTGGAATTCCCTAACTTTAATTCCTTGTTATTACGGGAATTACTTCACGGTTGGGAACCCTGTCGAATGGTAACCGAAATGGCTGACCGTTGATGACTCACCCTCTCCAATGAACTTCTGCACCAGCTCCGAGCCGGACACCCTTATAAAGGTGCAGTCAGTGTGGTGGGCCACGGCTCTGGCCAGCAGGGTCTTCCCTGTACCTGGGGGGCCGTACAGCAGCACACCCTGGTGGAGAGACAACATAACAAGGGGGGTTAGACAACCTAAGAGACATGACACAGAATGCATCTCAAATTTCATGATGTATTTTAGGATGATTATGCTGTAATTAACCGGTGCCACTTTCTGTTCCTTCTGGCAATCAATACTGTTTATGTGATAAATGCTATGAGACATGACCAGAACAAGACCTTAGGACACTGCCAACAATGTATGAAAAGGTCTGACATAAGGTAGATTTTGGAGTGTTGCATCCCTTTCAGACATTGCCTACTCTATATGCTTATAAAGTAAACTCAAATGCAAAAGGTAATTGTTTGAGTTTACATTGTAAGAGTGGTTAACATATACAGATGATACAACATCTGAATTCAGAAAGAACCAAATAAGGGATTTATTCCTTTTGGGCTACCCACCTTGGGCTGTGCAATGCCGAGAGCCTCGAAGAGCTCTGGGTGCTTGACTGGCAGCTCAATCACTTCCTTGATCTCCTTGATCTGCTTGTCCAGGCCGCCAATCATCTCGTAGGTGGAGTCAGGCACTTTCTCCACCATCATGAGGGAGACCAGCGGGTCCACCTTGTTGGGCAGGATCTTGTGAAGGGTGTAGCTGTCGTTGCGCAGCGCCACGCGGCAATTTGGAGTCACCTGTTGGGAATGGGCAACGGGGTTAATCAGTGCATACATTCATGAATAATAAGGAACTTTGATGTTTTTTCTTCTTCTGTCCAGCCATCTGAATAGGATCTGGATATTTTTTGCTTTTCAACTGAATTTTTTTTAACACTTATTCCAATTCGACAAAAACAAATAAATGTGGTTAAAATATGGTTCCCGTGTGTTGATAATCTGAACTGTACACAGATACATCTACCTTTGTACATAGAAACATTAAGTTCTCTCCACAATGTGGTGAAATATCAACAACAAAGTTTCCATACTTACATCATTGATGTCAATATTCTTATCCACATCCACCACAAATTTTCCCTCTGGATGGACCTGGACACAAGTAGTACAGTAGACTGCCAATGTCATCCAGGAGCAACTACAGTTTACCACCGAAAAAGTTTGTGTTACATTTCAGCAACAAAAAAAAGAAGCTTCATACACACCTTGACCAGCACTTTCTTTTTGTCCATGGCCCTCACCACCTCTCCAACATAGGAACCCTGCTCCTGTAGCAACTGCAGCTCCTCACGAAGGAGACGCACTGGGGACAAAGAAAATAGATTTGAACAATGACTGTCAATTCATAATGTGCATGTTCCTGAGTGCAATCAAATTACAGTAGTCCGACACAGCATTGACAATTTATAATCCACACAATTATTGCTAAAATTAGGCTTTGTCACAACGGATTAACAACTAGCTAGTTAGCTACACTGCTGTTTAGAAGAGAAGTTAAGCTGTTATTGTTCTGGATAGATAACCATAATTCCTACCTTTTGCATTGAGTTCATTCCTCTGAGCCTGTAGACGTCGGAGATTCTGACTCTTGTCATTCACTGTCAACTGGAGGCAGAGAGACCAGTTACTCTTAGCTTGCCAATTGTATTAGTAGTGTCACGACGGTGTCAACAGACAACATGTAACGTTAGCTGGTACATTTTTATTTAAACATGTGTTTGCTTACCTGTAACTCCTCTATTTTGGACTGGTAGTATTGCCGGAGACCAGAACCACCTTTACTGTCCTCCATCTCCATCTGCAAATACACCGATACATATTCAATTACTGAGATAGTTGTTGGAAAGTTGTCAAGTATATGACGTTAACTAGATAATTAACATCAAGGTGACTAACGTTGTAGCTATAGGCCTAACTAGCTATCTAGCAAGACGACTAGCTTAAGATAAGATTTGTACCAGTTTACTGACAAAAATGTCATACTAGCGGCTAACTAAATTAGCTAGCTAACGTTACTTAATAACCAGCTATATTTTTGTCCATTATACTTAACTTATGCCAAGTTATGCATAGTCACAAATATAAGGAATGTCACTGAAAAAAAACATGATTAATTCGATTAGCTAGCTAGAAAGCTAACAGTTAGCTAGCTAGCTTGCTAAAAGTAGCTTACAATGAGACAGCAAACTGGCAAGATTCTCTATTTTTGACAGACCGTTTTGGTCTATTCAAAACAGTTCAACCGTCTTCTGACGAGAACCAACTTTACAGAACACACTGTTCAGTGTCTAATCAATGCCTTATCTACAATATTTTCTCAAAAGTGTGATAGTCATAATAAAGACAACGAAATCACTTACATTATGGTCCATTCCTTCCAGCGCCATCTTGAAATTCTAAACTTCCGTTGGATGAAGGGGTACTTCCGAAATACGAACATCTTCTTCAGTAAATGTTCTACTATTACATTTTGAGAATTACTGACACCTGCTGTACTGGAGGTGTAGTACAGTAAAACGCAACTGAAATGTTGCTAATAATGTTAAAAGTAAGTGTATGCTCTATTTCTGTCCTTTTTGCAATACCTTATCTATTTGGAGAAGCTGTGTCAGAAACAGATATGTTGAATATTGTAGAATCCCTTTGCATGGTCCTTTGAGTGGGCCTGATGTACCATATTACTGTAGCTATATCAATATTGTGCGATGAGTGTGCAATATATAATATAGATAAAACATTATTTAACAGTTTTGATTGCATTCAAAAGAGACTGGCATTGAGGATGTGGTTTTCGACCTATCAGTTAAACAGACTGGCTTGTCTATTCCAATTATGTATTATTGTTGATCTCCTACCATGCTACAGGCTGAGAAACAAAAGTTTGTTCAAGCCAAGTCCCAGCAGTGCAGAAGGACATACGTGTACTTAGTTTGGCTGTTATTTGAGGAGAGTAGTAAAACCAGCAATATCTGTTTAATATGGCGAGCTTCTTCAAGATTTAGTTTAGCTCTTGCTGCTGTCAGCTGCCTCCAGTTCTCCTCAATAGAAAATATTTTATTGCAATTTTTCACATAATTTGACCTCTTTCTCAATAGGTAGGTTTCCATCCAATTGGCGACAGATTTTCATGCAAACATCTTAAAATCCACCTAAAACAATCAGGGGTGTTTATAAGATTTGAAGACATTCTGGGCTTAGCCCAAAGCCAGTAGTGGGTCCATTCTCGTCAGGCAAAAAAAAAAGAAAATAATTTCAACAGATAAATATATGAATTTGGTGCACTTTGAAATGAACATTGAGCTATTCAAACATTGAGAGATTAGATCTTTTTCATGTAACTTGCACCTTCCCACATGCCACAGCAGACACTGCCAGTACTCAATCACAGTTGCTACTGTGGGTCTCTCTACTCTGGAACACTCTACTCCACAGGAGGCTGCTGAGGGGAGGACAGCTCATAATAATGTCTGGAATGGAGTGAATGGAATGTTATCTGTGTTTGATGAGTTTGATACCATTCCATTTATTCCGTTCTAGCCGTTACTATGAGCCTGTCCTCCACAATTAAGGTGCCACCAACAACCTGCACTCTACTCTCTACTCTGGAACACATACAGTACCAGTCAAAAGTTTGGACACAACTACTCATTCCAGGGTTTTCTTTATTTTTACTACTTTCTCCATTGCAGAATAATAGTGAAGGCATCAAAACTATGAAATAACACATGTGGAATCATGTGGTAACCCAAAAAATGTTAAACAAATCTAAATGTATTTTATATTTGAAATTCTTCAAAGTAGCCACCCTTTGCCTTGACAGCGTTGCACACTCTTGGTATTCTCTCAACCAGCTTCATGAGGTGGTCACCTGGAATGCATTTCAATTAAATATCTATATATAATATATAACCTCGGCAAGACGGAGCTGCTCTTCCTCCCGGGGAAGGACTGCCCGTTCCATGATCTCGCCATCACGGTTGACAACTCCATTGTGTCCTCCTCCCAGAGTGCTAAGAACCTTGGCGTGATCCTGGACAACACCCTGTCGTTCTCAACTAACATCAAGGCGGTGATGTTATGCTGGTGAATGAGGACCCAAAAGCGACGTAATAGAAACAGAGTCTTTATTCCAGTATTAAACAAACAATGATTCTCCTGGATATTATCAAAGGTAAATCCAAAACAGGAAACTGAAATCCTCTCGTCAGTAGAGAGGAACGACTGGAGACGCGACCACAAACTGCAGGTCGCTTCAGGAAGGCACAGGCCGTAGCTGACATAGACACCTGCTCACACGCAGCATCTGAAGAAGGCAAAAACACGACAGGGCGGAACAAGGACACAGAACAGCAAACATCAAACAAGAATCCGACAAGGACAGAAGCGGAAAACAGAGGGAGAAATAGGGACTCTAATCAGAGGGCAAAATAGGGGACAGGTGTGAAAGAGTAAATGAGGTCGTTAGGAGAATGAGAAACAGCTGGGAGCAGGAACGGAACGATAGAGAGAGCGGGAGAGGGAGAGAGGGAGGAGGAGAGAGAGGGATAGAAAGAGGGAAAGAACCTAATAAGACCAGCAGAGGGAAGCACAGGGACAAGACATGATGATCAAAGACAAAACATGACAGTACCCCCCCACTCACCGAGCGCCTCCTGGCGCACTCGAGGAGGAACCCTGGCGGCAACGAAGGAAATCATCAATCAACGAACGGTCCAGCACGTCCCGAGATGGAACCCAACTCCTCTCCTCAGGACCGTAACCCTCCCAATCCACTAAGTACTGGTGACCACGTCCCCGAGAACGCATGTCCATGATCTTCCGTACCTTGTAAATAGGTGCGCCCTCGACAAGGACGGGGGGGGGGGGAGGGAAGACGAACGGGGGCGCGAAGAAAAGGCTTGACACAAGAGACATGGAAGACAGGGTGGACGCGACGAAGATGTCGCGGAAGAAGCAGTCGCACAGCGACAGGATTGACGACCTGAGAGACACGGAACGGACCAATGAACCGCGGAGTCAACTTGCGAGAAGCTGTCGTAAGGGGAAGGTTACGAGTGGAAAGCCACACTCTCTGACCGCGACAATACCTAGGACTCTTAATCCTACGTTTATTGGCGGCTCTCACAGTCTGCGCCCTGTAACGGCAAAGTGCAGACCTGACCCTCCTCCAGGTGCGCTCACAACGTTGGACAAAAGCCTGAGCGGAGGGAACGCTGGACTCGGCGAGCTGGGACGAGAACAGAGGAGGCTGGTACCCAAGACTACTCTGAAATGGAGATAGCCCGGTAGCAGACGAAGGAAGCGAGTTGTGAGCGTACTCAGCCCAGGGGAGCTGTTCTGCCCAAGACGCAGGGTTTCGAAACGAAAGGCTGCGTAATATGCGACCAATCGACTGATTGGCCCTTTCTGCTTGACCGTTAGACTGGGGATGAAACCCGGAAGAGAGACTGACGGAAGCACCAATCAAACGACAGAACTCCCTCCAAAACTGTGACGTGAATTGCGGGCCTCTGTCTGAAACGGCGTCTAACGGGAGACCATGAATTCTGAACACATTCTCAATGATGATTTGTGCCGTCTCCTTAGCGGAAGGAAGCTTAGCGAGGGGAATGAAATGTGCCGCCTTAGAGAACCTATCGATAACCGTAAGAATCAGTCTTCCCCGCAGACGAAGGCAGACCGGTAATAAAGTCTAAGGCGATGTGAGACCAAGGTCGAGAAGGAATGGGAAGCGGTCTGAGACGACCGGCAGGAGGAGAGTTACCTGACTTAGTCTGCGCGCAGTCCGAACAAGCAGCCACGAAACGGCGCGTGTCCCGCTCCTGAGTAGGCCACCAAAACCGCTGGCGAATAGAAGCAAGCGTACCCCGAACGCCGGGGTGGCCAGCTAACTTGGCAGAATGAGCCCACTGAAGAACAGCCAGACGAGTAGAGACAGGAACGAACAGAAGGTTACTAGGACAAGCGCGCGGCGACGCAGTGTGAGTGAGTGCTTGCTTTACCTGTCTCTCAATTCCCCAGACAGTCAACCCGACAACACGCCCTTCAGGGAGAATCCCCTCGGGGTCGGTAGAAGCCACAGAAGAACTAAAGAGACGGGATAAGGCATCAGGCTTGGTGTTCTTATTTCCCGGGCGATAGGAAATCACGAACTCGAAACGAGCGAAAAACAACGCCCAACGAGCTTGACGTGCATTAAGTCGTTTGGCAGAACGGATGTACTCAAGGTTCTTATGGTCAGTCCAAACGACAAAAGGGACGGTCGCCCCCTCCAACCACTGTCGCCATTCGCCTATGGCTAAGCGGATGGCGAGCAGTTCGCGGTTACCCACATCATAGTTGCGTTCCGATGGCGACAGGCGATGAGAAAAGTAAGCGCAAGGATGGACCTTATCGTCAGACTGGAAGCGCTGGGACAGAATGGCTCCCACGCCCACCTCTGAAGCGTCAACCTCGACAATGAATTGTTTAGTGACGTCAGGAGTAACAAGGATAGGGGCGGATGTAAAACGCTTCTTGAGGAGATCAAAAGCTCCCTGGGCGGAACCGGACCACTTAAAGCAAGTCTTGACAGAAGTCAGAGCTGTGAGAGGGGCAGCCACTTGACCGAAATTACGAATGAAACGCCGATAGAAATTAGCGAAACCGAGAAAGCGCTGCAACTCGACACGTGACTTAGGAATGGGCCAATCGCTGACAGCCTGGACCTTAGCGGGATCCATCTGAATGCCTTCAGCGGAAATAACAGAACCGAGAAATGTGACAGAGGAGACATGAAAGGCGCACTTCTCAGCCTTCACGTAGAGACAATTCTCTAAAAGGCGCTGGAGTACACGTCGAACGTGCTGAACATGAATCTCGAGTGACGGTGAAAAAATCAGGATATCGTCAAGGTAAACGAAAACAAAGATGTTCAGCATGTCTCTCAGTACATCATTAACTAATGCCTGAAAGACAGCTGGAGCATTAGCGAGACCGAACGGCAGAACCCGGTATTCAAAATGCCCTAACGGAGTGTTAAACGCCGTTTTCCACTCGTCCCCCTCTCTGATGCGTACGAGATGGTAAGCGTTACGAAGGTCCAACTTAGTAAAGAACCTGGCTCCCTGCAGAATCTCGAAGGCTGACGACATAAGGGGAAGCGGATAACGATTCTTAACCGTTATGTCATTCAGCCCTCGATAATCCACGCAGGGGCGCAGAGTACCGTCCTTCTTCTTAACAAAGAAAAACCCCACTCCGGCGGGAGAGGAAGAAGGCACCACGGTACCGGCGTCGAGAGAAACAGACAGATAATCCTCGAGAGCCTTACGTTCGGGAGCCGACAGAGAGTATAGTCTACCCCGAGGGGGAGTGGTCCCCGGAAGGAGATCAATACAACAATCATACGACCGGTGAGGAGGAAGAGAGTTAGCTCTGGACCGACTGAAGACCGTGCGTAGATCATGATATTCCTCCGGCACTCCTGTCAAATCACCAGGTTCCTCCTGAGTAGAGGGGACAGAAGAAACAGGAGGGATAGCAGACATTAAACACTTCACATGACAAGAAACGTTCCAGGATAGGATAGAATTACTAGACCAATTAATAGAAGGATTATGACATACTAGCCAGGGATGACCCAAAACAACAGGTGTAAAAGGTGAACGAAAAATCAAAAAGGAAATGGTCTCACTGTGGTTACCAGATACTGTGAGGGTTAAAGGTAGTGTCTCACATCTGATACTGGGGAGAGGACTACCATCTAAGGCGAACATGGGCGTGGGCTTCCCTAACTGTCTGAGAGGAATGTCATGTTTCCGAGCCCATGCTTCGTCCATAAAACAACCCTCAGCCCCAGAGTCTATCAAGGCACTGCAGGAAGCAGCCGAACCGGTCCAGCGTAGATGGACCGACAAGGTAGTACAGGATCTTGATGGAGAGACCTGAGTAGTAGCGCTCACCAGTAGCCCTCCGCTTACTGATGAGCTCTGGCTTTTACTGGACATGACATGACAAAATGTCCAGCAGAACCGCAATAGAGGCAAAGGCGGTTGGTGATTCTCCGTTCCCTCTCCTTAGTCGAGATGCGAATACCTCCCAGCTGCATGGGCTCAGTCTCTGAGCCGATGGGAGGAGATGGTTGAGATGCGGAGAGGGGAAACACCGTTAACGCGAGCTCTCTTCCACGAGCTCGGTGACGAAGATCTACCCGTCGTTCTATGCGGATGGCGAGTGCAATCAAAGAGTCCACGCTGGAAGGAACCTCCCGGGAGAGAATCTCATCCTTAACCTCAGCGTGGAGTCCCTCCAGAAAACGAGCGAGAAACGCCGGCTCGTTCCAGTCACTGGATGCAGCAAGAGTGCGAAACTCTATAGAGTAATCCGTTATGGATCGATCACCTTGACATAGGGAAGCCAGGGCCCTGGAAGCCTCCTTCCCAAAAACTGAACGATCAAAAACCCGTATCATCTCCTCTTTAAAGTTCTGATAAACGTTAGAACACTCAGCCCTTGCCTCCCAGATAGCTGTGCCCCACTCCCGAGCCCGACCAGTAAGGAGTGAAATGACGTAAGCGATCCGAGCTCTCTCTCTTGAGTATGTGTTGGGCTGGAGAGAGAACACAATATCACACTGGGTGAGAAAGGAGCGACACTCAGTGGGCTGCCCAGAGTAACATGGTGGGTTATTAACCCTAGGTTCCGGAGACTCGGAAGACCAGGAAGTAGCTGGTGGCACGAGACGAAGACTCTGAAACTGTCCTGAGAGATCGGAGACGTGAGCGGCCAGGGTCTCAACGGCATGACGAGCAGCAGACAATTCCTGCTCGTGTCTGCCGAGCATTGCTCCCTGGATCTCGACGGCAGTGTTGCGAGAATCCGTAGTCGCTGGGTCCATTCTTGGTCGGATTCTTCTGTTATGCTGGTGAATGAGGACCCAAAAGCGACGTAATAGAAACAGAGTCTTTATTCCAGTATTAAACAAACAATGATTCTCCTGGATATTATCAAAGGTAAATCCAAAACAGGAAACTGAAATCCTCTCGTCAGTAGAGAGGAACGACTGGAGACGCGACCACAAACTGCAGGTCGCTTCAGGAAGGCACAGGCCGTAGCTGACATAGACACCTGCTCACACGCAGCATCTGAAGAAGGCAAAAACACGACAGGGCGGAACAAGGACACAGAACAGCAAACATCAAACAAGAATCCGACAAGGACAGAAGCGGAAAACAGAGGGAGAAATAGGGACTCTAATCAGAGGGCAAAATAGGGGACAGGTGTGAAAGAGTAAATGAGGTCGTTAGGAGAATGAGAAACAGCTGGGAGCAGGAACGGAACGATAGAGAGAGCGGGAGAGGGAGAGAGGGAGGAGGAGAGAGAGGGATAGAAAGAGGGAAAGAACCTAATAAGACCAGCAGAGGGAAGCACAGGGACAAGACATGATGATCAAAGACAAAACATGACAGGTGACCCGTTCCTGTAGGTTCATGCTCTACAACATTCGCAGAGTACGATCCTGCCTCACGCAGGAAGCGGCGCAGGTCCTAATCCAGGCACTTGTCATCTCCCGTCTGGATTACTGCAACTCGCTGTTGGCTGGGCTCCCTGCCTGTGCCATTAAACCCCTACAACTCATCCAGAACGCCGCAGCCCGTCTGGTGTTCAACTTTCCCAAGTTCTCTCACGTCACCCCGCTCCTCCGCTCTCTCCACTGGCTTCCAGTTGAAGCTCGCATCCGCTACAAGACCATGGTGCTTGCCTACGGAGCTGTGAGGGGAACGGCACCTCCGTACCTTCAGGCTCTGATCAGGCCCTACACCCAAACAAGGGCACTGCGTTCATCCACCTCTGGCCTGCTCGCCTCCCTACCTCTGAGGAAGTACAGTTCCCGCTCAGCCCAGTCAAAACTGTTCGCTGCTCTGGCACCCCAATGGTGGAACAAACTCCCTCACGACGCCAGGTCAGCGGAGTCAATCACCACCTTCCGGAGACACCTGAAACCCCACCTCTTTAAGGAATACCTAGGATAGGATAAAGTAATCCTTCTAACCCCCCCCCCTTAAAAGAGTTAGATGCACTATTGTAAAGTGGTTGTTCCACTGGATATCATAAGGTGAATGCACCAATTTGTAAGTCGCTCTGGATAAGAGCGTCTGCTAAATGACTTAAATGTAAATGTAAATGTAATTAACAGCTGTGCCTTGTTAAAAGTTAATTTGTGGAATTTCTTTCCTTCTTAATGCGTTTGAGCCAATCGGTTGTGTTGTGACAAGGTAGGGGTAGTATACAGAGATAGCCCTATTTGGTAAAAGACCAAGTCCTTATTATAGCAAGAACAGCTCAAATAAGCAAAGAGAAATGACAGTCCATCATTACTTTAACCTTTCACGAGCCTCTACCCCGGGTCCGGGATCACCCCCCACCCCCCCCCACACACTGATTAGCATAGCTAGCATAGCTTCACAAGTAGATAGTAGCATCTAAATATCATTAAATCACAAGTCCAAGACACCAGATGAAAGATACAGATCTTGTGAATAAAGCCACCATTTCAGATTTTTCAAATGTTTTACAGGGAAGACACAATATGTAAATCTATTAGCTAAACACGTTAGCAAAATACACCACTTTTCTAACTCCATCAGTTTCTTACTCCTTCAGGTGCTATCACCAATTCGGCTAAACTAAGATATTGATAGCCAATAACCTATAAAAAAACTCTTCAGATGACAGTCTGATAACATATTTATGGTATAGGATAGGTGTTGTTAGAAAAAAGTGCATATTTCAGGTAGAAATCACAGTTTACAATTGCACCGACCATCACAAATCGACTAGAATTACTAGATAGAGCAACGTGTATGACCAATTTACTCATCATAAAACATTTCATAAAAATAGACAAAGCATAGCAATGGAAAGACCCAGTTCTTGTGATTTCAGACCATATTTCAGATTTTCTAAGCGTTTTTCAGCGAAAACACAATAAATCGATAAGTTAGCATACCACATGTGCAAACGTTACCAGAGCATCGATTCCAGCCAAAGAGCGCTATAACGTAATCACCGCCAAAATATATTAATTTTTTCACTAACCTTCTCAGAATTCTTCAGATGACACTCCTGTAACATCATTTTACAACATACATATACAGTTTGTTCGAAAAGGTGCATATTTAGCCATACAAAACCGTGGTTACACAATAAAAATACTAGGAAATCAAGCCTCAATATGTCTGACGTCATCTATCAGAGTGATCTAGTTTAATTGAAAGCTAATCATATACTTGACTAAAAAATACAGGGTTGACAGGAATCGAAAGACAAATTAGTTCTTAATGCAACCGCTGACTTACATTTTTAAAATTATCCTTACTTTTCAATACAGGGTTCGCCAAGTGACGCGATAACAAACAAAATGGCGAAATATGCGTTTAAAATATTTCGACAGAACAACAATTTATCATATTAAATATTGCTTACTTTGAGCTGTTCTTCCATCATATTCTTGGGCAATGTATCCTTTCTATGTTATAAACGTCTTTTGGTCGATAGATGTCCTCTGTCCTTCGAAATGTCCACCACCAACGACCGACACCCCGAAACGTTTCCAAAGCTAAAAAGGGCACGACAAAGAAATTCCTCAAAATCGCACTAAACGGATATAAATTGCTATAAAACGGTTCAAATTAACTACATTATGATGTTTTTAACAACTATAACGACTGAAAACATGACCGGAGAAATCTAACTAGTTAAACAACGATTTGGAATGAGGCAGGTCCGATGCCTATCTTGCTTGTGGCGCTCGGAGAGAGAGAAAGGTAGTCCCACGTTTTGTGGTTTTATATGGGCTGGGATTGTGCAATAGACTCCATTCAAAACGTGATGACGTACAGACACCCAGAGGAAGACGTAGGCAGTGTCGGTTTCTTCATAGCATTCACTGTCGCCTTAAAAACAGACTCCAGATCAGGGGTAAAAAATTCTGAAATCTGACCCCTGTCATGAAAAGTGCTGTAGATATTGTTCTGTACCACTCAGAGACAAAATTCCAACTTCTATAGAAACTAGAAGGTGTTTTCTATCCAATAATAACAATAATATGCATATTGTACGATCAAGAATTTAGCACGAGGCAGTTTAATTTGGAGACCCAAATATGCTAATGCAGAACAGCACCCCCTATAGTTGCACACCCCCTATAGTTGCACACCTCCTCCTCCATGACTCACGATGGGAACCATACATGCGGAGATCATCCATTCACCTACAAATTATTCCTTCCATGCGTCTAGATACCATCTGTGGTCACTATCGCCATAACTTTGAGAGAGGACGCACCAGAACAACAGTTTAGATCATTTCTGATTTAGGAAATCCAGACAAACTAGTCACCGTATGACTAATTATTACATCCCCAATTTTCTTAATACAACATTTCTAAAACAAATGTCAAAAGAATAACACACCATTTTTGCAAATTTGCTTATACTCCCATATCATCTTGGCGACTTCACCGCAAAGTTTCAGGGTCAGGGGAGTTAGAGGGCAAACCCTTAGGTAGAAATCCCGACAATACAGCATACCCAATCTGGTGAAATGTGTACTGGAGCAAAGCCAAATACAAAACAACCAAAACAGCAGCAATACACAATATTATATTTAAATCTCACCCAATGTATGTAGCCTTTCTGGCGAGGGTGGTGATCAGGCCTCACCAGAAAGACAGAACAGAGGACATTCAACACCATTAAGTGAGTCTGTTCTTTCCCTTTTCTTTCCCTGTACTTCAATCTACTTATTTAAAGACATTTCAAACATTCTGTGTATCAGGTTTACATTGGGATCCTCAGTACATTTCTTATCTGGATAAGAAATGTGTGCAACCAACATCCGGACAATAGATACTTCAGAAAATGTAATTTGTGTGCCCTTTAAGGTGCATCCTTTCTAACCCATGAAGAACCTACTAAAGCCTCTACCCCCCAATTTAAAAAATAAATAAATCAGATTTATTAACACCACTAACAAATACTCATAACTGGTGGGTTGTGTGTGCGTGTGCTGTGTGTGTGGTAAAATGTAGGGCAAAAACAAACAAATGGCCAGGCCTTACTTAATTGGGAGCTCCCTTTACGGCCGGATCCAGATACCCTTATACTTTATAAAGAAAACAGCCTCAGGAAACATTTTAAAGGGAGCGATAGGGACACCTCATTCTCTCCTGGAAGAAAACATTTACATTTCATTAGTTTTCACTATGCTAAATCTTAAATCAGAAACAAAAAGGTTTTATTTACAGACAAAACATGTTATCTTCGGTTCACAGGGAGTCCACTGTCCTCCTTTCACTCATTAATCATTTGTGTTTACATCCCTCCCAACATTTACTGTATATACTATCACCAATCTCCGTTGGATATTCCTTATTTGCTTCACACTCACAGAATGAGTAGTAGTACCAGGGGAATCCGTGACAGTACCCCCCGACGCGCTGCACTAGCAGCGGAACGATACCGGCCTCGAGGACGACCACAGGAACGCGGTGCAGGTCGGTCAGGGCCAGTTGCAGCTGCCGAAGCTGCGGCAGACAGGAAAGTTGCAGCTGACGAAGTTACGGTTTCATCAAACGGGCCAGTTACTCCGGAGGCGGACGTGCTAGTTGCAGCTGCTGAAGTTGCGGCGGCGTCGGACGGGCCAGTTGCAGTGGCGTTGGAAGGGCCATTCCCGCTGTCTCCATTTAGGGTCGGTTATTCTGTCACGTTGTATAAATGATTGGAGACAGCCGCAGGAATACGTAATAGTTGATTTTAATACTCCACAAAAAATATAACATGTCATGAAAAGGCACAGGGACAAAGCCCAAAGCAAACACGTATACAAAAACACAGGGATGTAACCCAAACAAAAGACGAGGTTAAACCTCTAATAAATACACGGGACAAGACCCACAATACACTACACAGGGCGAGACCTGTAATAACAAATGCACAACAATACACGGGACAAGACCCGTAATAACAAGTGCACAATACACACAGCACAAAAGCCAAAATTACATAGCACAGGTGTTCACAGACCAACGGACATGGGAACAATAACCAACCAGACAAGGGTGAACAGAGGCCACGTATATACAATTACTAATCAGGGGAATTGGAATCAGGTGTGCGTAATGAGACAGTGCAGTGTTGCCTAGAGGCCAATGACGTTGACCAGTGGTTCTCAATCCTGTTCTTGGGGACCCAAAGGGGTGCACATTGTTGTTTTTGCCCTAGCACCACACACCTGATTCAAATCATCAAAGCCTTTTGATGAGTTGATCATTTGAATCAGCTGTGTAGTGCTAGGGCAAAAACAAAAATGTGCACCCCTTTGAGTCCCCAGGACCAGGATTGAGAACCAGTGACATAGACCTCCGAAACTGGTGCACGGAATGAGCAGCAGTACTGGGGGATTCCGTGACAATTACGCACACCTGACATCAATCATTAGGCGCACCTGCGTTTCATCATGGGGCACATCTGGACTCCATTACCTCACTTATTAAATCCCCTTTGTCTGGCAGCCTCTTGGGTTCTTTCCCCCCAGGCAGATTGTTTCTGTGTTTCATGTCAAGACTATACTCCTATGGTGTCTTGTTCTAGGTTATTAAACTTAACACCTGCTTCTCGACTTCTAGTGTCTACGCTACCAATTTCTTTTGCCATTACTGAGCCGGACTACTTCCCCATTGTCTCCACAGATCAAGTATGCAGACATTTGTGCATCTCCAGTCAGAACAGGACCGGCACAAACGCTTTCATATCTTCCGGCTGGTGCCCACATCGCCTTAATTGTTTTCATTACTACATGATAACTTTGGACGTGTGCGTTTCTATCATAGTGAGTGCCTTATAATAGTTTCTGTATGTTTCTACTCTAGCTCACTGTAATGATCTTGTCAACATTCACCAGCTGAGAATGAACACTTACCTAATTCTCTTATGCGTGCTGTCTGAAGCCGTCTCTGTCAACGTCGTAGCTAGAGGAGACACCAGGGTTGACTTCAATGCCGACGCATCATACACCTGCACCCTTGCAGACCCGACAGGTGTGCTGCAAGTCACCTGGTAGAGGCTGTTCAAAGACGACTCGGTGGAGAATCTGGCCACCTACAGAAAGCAGTTTGTCGCTCAAATCATAGACCCGCACCGAGGCAAGGTGTTCACGTCTATTCGTCTATTACCGCGAAGAATGTAACATGGGCGGACGACGCCTGCTTCATTTGTTCCTTCAATGTTTACCCAAGTGGTTCAACACGCAAGCCGACTTGTCTTACCGTTCAAGGTGTATCTGAAGTGAGAGCCACAATGCACAAAGTCCCCAGCACTGAACCTAAAGCTGTCACACCCTGGCCTTAGTTATCTTTGTTTTCATTATTATTTTAGTTAGGTCAGGGTGTGACATGGGGAATGTATGTGTTTTGGTTTGTCTAGGGGTTTGTACGGTTAATGGGTCAGTCCCTTGTCTAGGTGTTTGTATGTCTATGGCTGCCTAGATTGGTTCTCAATTAGAGGCAGCTGTGGTTTATTGTCTCTGATTGAGAGCCATATTTAAGGCAGCCATAGGCATTTGGGTTTTGTGGGGAATTGTCTATGTTGTACGTTTGTAGCTTGTGTGTGCACTTACGTGTATAGCTTCACGATCGTTTGTTGTTTTGTTTAGGTTTATAATAGTGTTCGTTTCGTGTTTTTCTTTATTCTCAAATAAAAAAGAATGTATTTCACTTCTTCCACTCAAGACGATCGTGACAAAAGCAGACATGGAAGTTGTGGTCAGCTGCTCTGCCACAGGTAAACCAGCACCTTGGATCCAATGGAACATTTCTGCAGCAGCACTCATAAAGACACCTAACAACCGGACTGTCGTTAACAAAGACCAAATTGTCACAGCCATTAGCAACATCACCCACCAACTGTTGCCAGGTTCTGAGGGATACGTGGACTGTATCGTAAACAATGGGATGGGGACACAGAGACACGAGCGGGTCCTGCTTCCTATTCTCCCTGGAGAGAGTGGCGAGAGGATGACAAGAGGACATCCCCGTGGGCGGTTGGCATTCCAGTGTTCCTAATCGTTTCCATTTTAGTCATCAACGGCAGTGTCATGCTTCAAAATAAAAAAAGGTTACAGGCAAGCAGCAACCACAGCAGACGAGCAGGGCGCTTTTGGGGAAAGTGTGTAAATGTCCGTCTGTGATTGCTATACTTATGTACTTTAGCTGACAGAGGATTTTTATTGAGCATCGGAGCGCTGTTGGTATTTAGAGTCTGGTTGCAGAAGAGCCCAGTTCCTCAAGAGATGAGATCCACTAACAAGTCTAAAATGGCTCCACCAGACTACTAATCCATCTTTAGAATATTATAGTATTTCTAATTGTATGACAAAGTTCATATTAAATGCATGGCGACTTGCAAGATACAGTACTACTATTCATGATTGAGGATGAGACTGTCTGGGAGTCTTGGGAGCATGAATAGTGTGCAGGCCTTTCTGTTCTTTATTAGTATTCTTTATTAGCCCAGCTCCTACGTTTTGAAGGATGTGGTTGTGACAAACACTTCTAATGAGACAGTCAGACAAGAAGATGCACTGTGTACTAGATACATATATTGAACCTTTTTGAGTTGACAGTGTCACATTTCTTCCCCAGTCATATGTAAGCTAATTTATACCTGAACCATACATGACATAATGTCACAAATACTGTTTTTTTGTTTTGAAATTGCACTTTAGTTTTGAGAGATGAGGTTTGTCAGTGAGGAAATACAATATAATCTATTAGAACACAGCACCACCTACAGTTGACTTTATGACATACCAGGAAAAAGACAGGGGAGAATATCCTATTTAATTTAACTTGAATCCATTTAAACATGATAGCAGTTGTGTCAGTGAGGTTTATGCTGTTATTATTACATACAGTACCTATAGTAATACAGATACATGGTTGTTTTACCTCCTTTGTTATATCAATGCAATGTATGAATGTATTTGAGCCCTGAAAATATAATGGTGAGTAATTCTGTAAAGCGTCTGTGTGTAGCTGGTGAGATGAGTCAGGCGCAGGACAGCAGATAAGAGTAAAGAAAGCAATTTTACTCAAAATATATTGCAATACACGTCGTAAATACAAGGCCACACAATACGGACCGCAATACAATAAACAATTACTCACAAACAAACATGGGGGAACAGAGGGTTAAATAATGAACAAGTAATTGGGGGATGGTGTGTAAGACAAAGACAAAACAAATGGAAAATGAAAAGTGGATTGGCGATGGCTAGAAGGCCGGTGACGTCGACCGCCGAACGCCGCCCGAACAAGGAGAGGGACCGACTTCGGCGGAAGTCGTGACACTCACTGTATATATGGAGCATAATAAACTCAGCAAAAAAAGAAATGTTCCTTTTTCAGGACCCTGTCTTCAAAGATAATTCGTAAAAATCCAAATGACTTCAGATTTTCATTGTAAAGGGTTTAAACACTGTTTCCTATGCTTGTTCAATGAACCACAAACAATTAATGAACATGCGCCTGTGGAACGGTCGTTAAGACACTAACAGCTTACAGATGGTAGGCAATTAAGGTCACAGTTATGAAAGCTTAGGACAGGAAAGGGGCCTTTCTACTGACTCGAGAAAAAAAAAGAAAAAAAAGAAGATGCCCAGGGTCCCTGCTCATCTGAGTGAACGTGCCTTAGGCATGCTGCAAGGAGGCATGAGGACTGCAGATGTGGCCAGGGCAATAAATTGCAATGTCCGTACTGTGAGACGCCTAAGACAACGCTACAGGGAGACAAGACGGACAGCTGATCGTCCTCGCAGTGGCAGACCACATGTAACAACACCTGCACAGGATCGGTACATCCGAACATCACACCTGCGGGACAGGTACAGGATGGCAACAACAACTGCCCGAGTTACACCAGGAACGCACAATCCCTCCATCAGTGCTCAAACTGTCCGCAATAGGCTGAGAGAGGCTGGACTGAGGGCTTGTAGGCCTGTTGTAAGGCAGGTCCTCACCAGACATCACCGGCAACAAGATCACCTATGGGCACAAACCCACTGTCGCTGGACCAGACAGGACTGGCAAAAAGTGCTCTTCACTGAGGAGTGGCGGTTTTGTCTCACCAGGGGTGATGGTCGGATTCGCGTTTATCGTCGAAGGAATGTGCGTTACACGATGCTGTGGCACATTGCCCCAGACCATTGGACTGAGCTTGTTGTCATTGCAGGCAATCTCAACGCTGTGCGTTACAGGGAAGACATCCTCCTCCCTCATGTAGTACCCTTCCTGCAGGCTCATCCTGACATGACCCTCCAGCATGACAATGTCACCAGCCGTACTGCTCGTTTTGTGCATGATTTCCTGCAAGACAGGAATGTCAGTGTTCTGCCATGGCCAGCGAAGAGCCCGGATCTCAATCCCATTGAGCACGTCTGGGACCTGTTGGATCGGAGGGTGAGGGCTAGGGCCATTCTCCCCAGAAATGTCCGGGAACTTGCACGTGCCTTGGTGAAAGAGTGGGGTAACATCTCACAGCAAGAACTGGCAAATCTGGTGCAGTCCATAAGGAGGAGATGCACTGCATTACTTAATATATTGACTAGATATTATTGACCAGATATTGACTAACTTTTGATTTTGACTCCACAAAAAATATAACATGATTTTGACCACCCTCTTTTGTTCAGGGACACATTATTCAACTTCTGTTAGTCACATGTCTGTGGAACTTGTTCAGTTTGTCTCAGTTGTTGAATCTTATGTTCATACAAATATTTACACATGTTAAGTTTGCTGAAAATAAACGCATTTGACAGTGAGAGGACGTTCATTTTTTTTGCAGAGTTTATATTTAGCATAGCTCTGTTCTGCCCTGCCCCCTTGTGGAGCTCACATTTGTCAATGCAATGTATTTTTATAGCATTATTATTGTGTTACTACTTTGAAATAGCTTTATCCTGATTTTGTATTCTAATTCCTGTACTTTCAGAAGCCAAACACACAAACAGTATTTGACAATATCAAAACTGGAGCTGGACATCTTTGGAGCTGCAGATTGAGGACAGCGTCTCCTACCAGCGTCTCCTTAACAGTTTTACTGGACGAAAACACATAGGCCAATATGTAATAGTTGTCTATTTTATTTATTTTATTCTATTTTATTGAAGTATTGGTGATGGTTGAACAACAACAGGAACTTGTACTAGAGGGGAAAAAATGCAATATGCATAACCCATATTTCATATTCATGCAGTGACTGAACAACAACTGTATTTCCACCCCCCACCTCTAAAGGCACAGTATCATGGCAGGTCACCTGTCAAATCACCTGTCAGGGCAGTCAGTCAGTAATTTCTGCAGATGTGCTCAATAGGGCTTGAGCATGTGGTACTCCACAAAGCATGGTATAAGAATATTTTGAAGATGAATACACAACGCAGAGGATGAGAGTACTAAAAACAGAGTCCTAATGGTCAATATGGAATTGTAAATAGGAGTTGGGTTTCAGTTCAACATCTGTTTAGAATCTGTGGAATGTCACTCCTGAACTCAGTGCTACATGTGCTACGGTTTGTACATTGAGTCGGGAGCAGGATACTTGTTATTTGGCCATTGGCCAAGTTGTACTGCCAGGACTTCTGATTGGTCAATCCCAGGCTGGGGGGGGGGGGGGGGTGGTTATAAATGGCATCCTGTTCCTTTGTTCAGTGGCGAAATGCTTAGGACAGGGGAGACTGAACATCTACCTCCCTGCATAACATCTTGATTTGTCCTTCTCAAATAAACCTATTTTTCTCCGCCTGATTTTCTTTGGAGTTTGTTATTGAAGAATAACATAAATTGCTAACAATGGTGACTTTGCCTTGCTCCTCTGCCTCCTTGTCCTGGTGCCAGAAAAGCAGACTTTGCAGTGCCTCCGTGTGTGACTACCTTGAGCAGCAAATTGAGGGACTTCGCAGGGAAAATGCCATGCAGTGAGACGTAGGGCATTGTCTGCAGCAGGACGGCCCCCAGTGGATGGGCGTTGAAGGGTGTGGTGCTCCTCCGGCAGCTCTCTCATGAGGTTCTCTCTGTACTTTTGGTAGGTAATTACTTATGTGGGGAGGTGGGGAGGATGAGGGAAGGGAGAGGATGATGAGGCAGTGGGTAGTTAGGTGAGATATTGTCACTATAATTGCATAACGGAACTGTATGTGATTTGTATGCCTACTGTACGTCCAATTAGAAAAAATACCTTGTTCAGTAATCATCTCACCTGTTAGTTGGCAGAATATATGTGGCCATTGAGGGCAGCAGTGTTGATCAAATGGAAAAGTATCTTATACCACTTGGTAGTTTTCTGAGCGCATTCCACAAAGCTGTTTATCATGTCTGCCTTATCCACTACCCCCATTTTGAGGTTATAGTCAAGCAGTCTGGTTTGATCTTTCTCTCTTCCGCCAGGTGGTCCACCTTCCCTGTGGCCAACACACACACACCAAGGATGGAGTGACACAGTGCGGGGCTTAAAGACCTGGAGAATAAACCCTCCTCCTCACAGCTGCCCATGTCCCTTATTGTTGATGTTGTGGTTGTTACTGACAAGGAGCACATGGCGGAGCTCTTTAATGACTACTTCATTAAGTCAAGATTCCTATTTGACTCAGCCGTGTCTCCTTGCCCGTCCAACATTTCCTCATCTCCCACCCCTTCTAATGCGACTAGCCCGGATGTTCCTCCCTCTTTTTCCCCTGCCCTGCTACAAAGTTTCCCCCTGCAGGCGGTCACTGAGTCTGAGGTGCTAAAGGAGTTCCTTAAACTTAACCCCAAAAAAACATCTGTGTCAGATGGTTTGACCCTTTCTTCTTTAATTCTTACGGCTGCCATTAACGGGATCGATATGACAACAGCCAGTAAAAGTGCAGGGAGCCAAATTCAAAACAACAGAAATCTCATAATTAAAATTCCTCAGACATACAAGTATTTTACACCATTTAAAGATACACTTCTTGTTAATCCCACCACAGTGTCCGATTTCAAATGGGCTTTTCGGCGAAAGCACCACAAACGATTATGTTAGGTCAGCACCTATTCACAGAAAGACACAGCCATTTTCCAGCCAAAGAGAGGAGTCACAAAAATCAGAAATATAATTAATCACTAACCTTTGATGATCTTCATCAGATGACACTCATAGGACTTCACGCTTGCAAGCGTCCCTCTTTTTCCTCCAAACATTACATTTACATTTAAGTCATTTAGCAGACGCTCTTATCCAGAGCGACTTACAAATTGGTGCATTCACCTTATGATATCCAGTGGAACAACCACTTTACAATAGTGCATCTAACTCTTTTAAGGGGGGGGGTTAGAAGGATTACTTTATCCTATCCTAGGTATTCCTTAAAGAGGTGGGGTTTCAGGTGTCTCCGGAAGGTGGTGATTGACTCCGCTGACCTGGCGTCGTGAGGGAGTTTGTTCCACCATTGGGGTGCCAGAGCAGCGAACAGTTTTGACTGGGCTGAGCGGGAACTGTACTTCCTCAGAGGTAGGGAGGCGAGCAGGCCAGAGGTGGATGAACGCAGTGCCCTTGTTTGGGTGTAGGGCCTGATCAGAGCCTGAAGGTACGGAGGTGCCGTTCCCCTCACAGCTCCGTAGGCAAGCACCATGGTCTTGTAGCGGATGCGAGCTTCAACTGGAAGCCAGTGGAGAGAGCGGAGGAGCGGGGTGACGTGAGAGAACTTGGGAAAGTTGAACACCAGACGGGCTGCGGCGTTCTGGATGAGTTGTAGGGGTTTAATGGCACAGGCAGGGAGCCCAGCCAACAGCGAGTTGCAGTAATCCAGACGGGAGATGACAAGTGCCTGGATTAGGACCTGCGCCGCTTCCTGCGTGAGGCAGGGTCGTACTCTGCGAATGTTGTAGAGCATGAACCTACAGGAACGGGTCACCGCCTTGATGTTAGTTGAGAACGACAGGGTGTTGTCCAGGATCACGCCAAGGTTCTTAGCACTCTGGGAGGAGGACACAATGGAGTTGTCAACCGTGATGGCGAGATCATGGAACGGGCAGTCCTTCCCCGGGAGGAAGAGCAGCTCCGTCTTGCCGAGGTTCAGCTTGAGGTGGTGATCCGTCATCCACACTGATATGTCTGCCAGACATGCAGAGATGCGATTCACCACCTGGTTATCAGAGGGGGGAAAGGAGAAGATTAATTGTGTGTCGTCTGCATAGCAATGATAGGAGAGACCATGTGAGGATATGACAGAGCCAAGTGACTTGGTGTATAGCGAGAATAGGAGAGGGCCTAGAACAGAGCCCTGGGGGACACCAGTGGTGAGAGCACGTGGTGCGGAGACAGATTCTCGCCACGCCACCTGGTAGGAGCGACCTGTCAGGTAGGACGCAATCCAAGCGTGGGCCGCGCCGGAGATGCCCAGCTCGGAGAGGGTGGAGAGGAGGATCTGATGGTTCACAGTATCAAAGGCAGCCGATAGGTCTAGAAGGATGAGAGCAGAGGAGAGAGAGTTAGCTTTAGCAGTGCGGAGCGCCTCCGTGACACAGAGAAGAGCAGTCTCAGTTGAATGACTAGTCTTGAAACCTGACTGATTTGGATCAAGAAGGTCATTCTGAGAGAGATAGCAGGAGAGCTGGCCAAGGACGGCACGTTCAAGAGTTTTGGAGAGAAAAGAAAGAAGGGATACTGGTCTGTAGTTGTTGACATCGGAGGGATCGAGTGTAGGTTTTTTCAGAAGGGGTGCAACTCTCGCTCTCTTGAAGACGGAAGGGACGTAGCCAGCGGTCAAGGATGAGTTGATGAGCGAGGTGAGGTAAGGGAGAAGGTCTCCGGAAATGGTCTGGAGAAGAGAGGAGGGGATAGGGTCAAGCGGGCAGGTTGTTGGGCGGCCGGCCGTCACAAGACGCGAGATTTCATCTGGAGAGAGAGGGGAGAAAGAGGTCAAAGCACAGGGTAGGGCAGTGTGAGCAGAACCAGCGGTGTCGTTTGACTTAGCAAACGAGGATCGGATGTCGTCGACCTTCTTTTCAAAATGGTTGACGAAGTCATCAGCAGAGAGGGAGGAGGGGGGAGGAGGGGGAGGAGGATTCAGGAGGGAGGAGAAGGTGGCAAAGAGCTTCCTAGGGTTAGAGGCAGATGCTTGGAATTTAGAGTGGTAGAAATTGGCTTTAGCAGCAGAGACAGAAGAGGAGAATGTAGAGAGGAGGGAGTGAAAGGATGCCAGGTCCGCAGGGAGGCGAGTTTTCCTCCATTTCCGCTCGGCTGCCCGGAGCCCTGTTCTGTGAGCTCGCAATGAGTCGTCGAGCCACGGAGCAGGAGGGGAGGACCGAGCCGGCCTGGAGGATAGGGGACATAGAGAGTCAAAGGATGCAGAAAGGGAGGAGAGGAGGGTTGAGGAGGCAGAATCAGGAGATAGGTTGGAGAAGGTTTGAGCAGAGGGAAGAGATGATAGGATGGAAGAGGAGAGAGTAGCGGGGGAGAGAGAGCGAAGGTTGGGACGGCGCGATACCATCCGAGTAGGGGCAGTGTGGGAAGTGTTGGATGAGAGCGAGAGGGAAAAGGATACAAGGTAGTGGTCGGAGACTTGGAGGGGAGTTGCAATGAGATTAGTGGAAGAACAGCATCTAGTAAAGATGAGGTCAAGCGTATTGCCTGCCTTGTGAGTAGGGGGGGAAGGTGAGAGGGTGAGGTCAAAAGAGGAGAGGAGTGGAAAGAAGGAGGCAGAGAGGAATGAGTCAAAGGTAGACGTGGGGAGGTTAAAGTCACCCAGAACTGTGAGAGGTGAGCCATCCTCAGGAAAGGAACTTATCAGGGCGTCAAGCTCATTGATGAACTCTCCAAGGGAACCTGGAGGGCGATAAATGATAAGGATGTTAAGCTTGAAAGGGCTGGTAACTGTGACAGCATGGAATTCAAAGGAGGCGATAGACAGATGGGTCAGGGGAGAAAGAGAGAATGTCCACTTGGGAGAGATGAGGATCCCAGTGCCACCACCCCGCTGACCAGAAGCTCTCGGGGTGTGCGAGAACACGTGGGCAGACGAGGAGAGAGCAGTAGGAGTAGCAGTGTTATCAGTGGTAATCCATGTTTCCGTCAGTGCCAAGAAGTCGAGGGACTGGAGGGAAGCATAGGCTGAGATGAACTCTGCCTTGTTGGCCGCAGATCGGCAGTTCCAGAGGCTGCCTGAGACCTGGAACTCCACGTGGGTCGTGCGCGCTGGGACCACCAGGTTAGAGTAGCAGCGGCCACGCGGTGTGAAGCGTTTGTATGGTCTGTGCAGAGAGGAGAGAACAGGGATAGACAGACACATAGTTGACAGGCTACAGAAGAGGCTACGCTAATGCAAAGGAGATTGGAATGACAAGTGGACTACACGTCTCGAATGTTCAGAAAGTTAAGCTTACGTTGCAAAAAATCTTATTGACTAAAATGATATAGTACTGCTGGCTGGTGAAATAGGCTAGCTAGCAGTGGCTGCGTTGTTGACTTTGTTTGAAAGTGTAGCTGGCTAGGTAACCTCAACTGGCTAGGTAACCTCGACAATTACTCTAGACTACACAATTATCTTGGATACAAAGACGGCTATGTAGCCAGCTAAGATCAAACAAATCAAACTGTTGTACTGTAATGAAATGAAATGTAATACTACCTGTAATACTACCTGTGGAGCAAAGCGGAATGCAACTACTCGCTCCAAACCAAACCGGAAGTGCGTATCGTAGAGGGAGAGGCAATAGAAGTGTTGTTTCTTGTATTATTGTCTTTTGTGTCTTTAGAGGACTGCTTCACCTTAATGTCCCCTTTCCCTTTTCTTCTGTCCTTATTTTGTCCCACTTTGTCCCTTCTTTGTCCCTTCTTCTCTTCTGCCAACTAGACACTCCTTGTTAGCTAGCTAGCTTCTTTCAGGAATGTCCCTAGCAACTGCCTAGCAACAGGTAAACAACTTAGCTAGCTAAGAAAACGGTATAATTTTATGAAAAATTGTTACTTTTTCAAAAGCCTTTCTTCTTTGTTTGCTGCTTGTTTGGTCTCCTATTCAGTTTGCAGTTTTCTTTTGATTTTTTTTCGATGTACTTTACTCTAAAAAAACATTTAAATTTCAATATTTGTAGGAGCTCATCTTTTCAGCTGCTGCTGCTACATAACGATGGTCATTATGGCCAAACAGTTCTATTTTTGTTTAATCCGACCAGAGGACATTTCTCCAAATGTACAATCTTTGTCCTCATGTGCAGTTGCAAACCGTAGTGTTTTTTTTTATGGCGGTTTTATGGCGGGAAAAAAACGGATTATTTGCAGTAAGATGAGCAGAAAATTGCAGTTCTCATTTCCTGGTGGAACAACATCACCCAAAATCAAGGGAACATTTCTCACAAGACACAGAGTTTGAATAGAATTATGCTATTGATAGATGCTATTTCCACTGTTCTCTAGGTTGACTTTAGTTGGACAGTTTTTGCGCTCCAAGTACCCATAGTCAAACGAGTAGATTCTAGACAGAAGGACACGTTTTGGATTTTTTTTCAGGAACATATTCAAACAACAATTTTAACTCAAACTGAGCCACCCTTGGGTGGCAGATCACTGAATACAAACTATATGGCACCTATCTTGTGAACACCACACATGGATTCAAGTGGGTTGGCAGTTTCAAAGTCATCATAGTACAATTATATCTGAAAAGCATTTATTTGTTCTGAGAACAAGGGATGAGTCTTAAAGTAACTTCCATCACAAAAGTCTTAATAAGTGTCTTCCACAGATGTATCCCTAGGTGCCTTTTCCAATAACTTACAGATTTCAGAATTGCGACACATGAATGTTAATGTTCCCAGTATAGGAATATATACAAAAGTGTCTTTCACGAGGACTTGATTATTCAAGCCTGTTTGTTTATTTCGTCTGCTATCATATCTAACTCCCAACACTACTTCTACTGGCTCCACAACACCGCATTTCTGGTTGAAGTACTTTGTTCTCTTGGTTTCTGTGTTAAAACTGGCAAATGGGTTTTCAAAAACGATCCTTTCCAGCAGATGTCGAGGGGTTATCCATAGGCAAAACTGACTGAACATCCGGTTTATTTTGGGAGTGTAGCCCAGTACTAAGCTCTTCTAAATCACACACTACTGTTGACACAACACTATCTGCAACACCACTAGCTTGCAACTTGGCAATAATGGAGGCACACATATCTTGAGCAAGACTCTGTCCATTCTACCCAAAACAATCACTTTGAGTGTTATCATGTGGGACACCAATGTCGCCACCCATTTGTGGAGCTTCTGACTGGCGAATCATCAATATGAGAGGGCCCTTCTAAGCTTAATGCATCAATTACTTGACCAATATCCTTATGAATACTATTCAAATGTTTTCTGAAACCTGAGTATGTTGAAAACTGCCGTCTGCAACCATCTGGCGCACAGACCAATCTAAACTTGGTGGAGGGATGGAAGCTATGCTCAATTCTCAAATTAGATATCAATGACTGGCTGTTTCTGTGCAACGCTTGACAACAAAAGCACCGTAAGATACATTTATCTAGTTAAGAAGTTTTGTCTTCAACTCTATCACGCCAGATGTCTCTTGTTTTGCCTACATCAATGTTGTAGATGGATGTCTGCAGAAGTTCTTCTGTAGAAGTTGACAAGAGCATCATCATATGTCAAGTTAAAGACAAAGTGGGCTTTGAACAGTAGTTAATCAAACGCACGCAGACTACTAGTTGCCTGGCAGGGAACAAGCCTCTTGTCCACCACGATGTTGTCAATCTGGCTCTGTCTTCTTCCAACGGCAAGGAGGTACGGCTGTCGACCATCATGATGTTCTTCAATGCTGCAGCATGACTGCAACACACAAAGGGTCTTTCTAAGTCACTCTCCACATGTTAAGACAATGAAGAAACAACCCAAAAAATAAATTACACAACAATTACTGTATCATCTTACCTTATGAAAGTGCACTAGTCTGCCCACAGCATCACTGGCAATAATCTTGGTTCTCTTACCTCCTGCTGGTGGTGGGATGAGATGAAGCAGCAGCAGGGAGGACATATCGTTGTCCCAATCTGAGGGCAAAAAAAGGCAAACACCCCAAATCACAAAAAACAATATCGCTGAGTTTGAAACATTGCACTACCCACGAGAGAATCCACTTACTGGTTTCGCAGTCATTCTCCGGTGGTTTTTCTGCAGACTTCAGGAGGCGACGCAAAACGGTGGTCGTAGTCAGGGATTTTGCCAGTTTGATGACTTTCGGCTTCAATATTGTGTCCCACTTTTCAAGGAGCTTAGAGGATGTTTCATCGTCGAACATCGGCAAAAAGTCCTGATTCACCTAAAACAAAGTGGATCAACTGAACTTCATGACCAACACAAAATCATGTTCTCAATCAGACAAATAGCCTGTAGTTCTGATTCCAAGACACACTACATCACTCACCGATCCTTTCATGTGCAGAAACCTGGAAAAGACTGTGAGGACATCTGCGCTTCTGTCTGGACTATAAACTAGCTCCTGGCGATCCTGGACCACCTCCTTCATCTTCTGATATATGTGTTTTTCATTGGCCGAGTGGACAAGGAATGATATGGCCTCCTTGCATGCATCACCAACAAGCTGGTGTTCCAGGTCAGTCTTCCTCCTATGGGTCGGGCCTCCCGACTGGGGTGAAATACTCTTCTTGATGAGTCTTCCTTGATACCGTCTTCAGGCGATAATTCAGATATCCTTTGCCTGTGTCAGGATCATAGAAGTGTTCCTTAGATGTGGGAAAAGGTGACCAACATGGTAGTCAAATGGTTATTCTTTTTAGACTTGATTCTATGACTGTTTGTTGTCCCGTTCAGTCCACAGAACAAGTGTCAAAATATTAAAGCAAGCAAGCTCTACCAGCACTTACATAGCCTTTGGGGGGAAAAGGATCTCTCAACGAAGGAAAGAGGGTCACAATTCCAAGTGCCTAACGTTCTCTCTGTTGACGAGTTGGAAGCCTCCTGCTCAAAAACAGTAAAGCATACACACGCCAAATATGTTTCTACAGTCTCATAATGATGCCAAATAAAATCAATGTATAGTTTGATTGTTTTGATCCATTGTTTGTGGCCAGATTGGCTAATGAGAAGCTTACCCATGCATCTATTTCATGTGGCTGACTAAAATGGCAATCATCTCTCTCCTGGTTCTGTGGTCCAATGTTTTGGTTCTCTGGTACTCTTCTAATACGTCTTGCACACCAGGTCTACTAGTCAGGCATCTCGGATCATCTGTTAAGACAAGAGAAAGGTTTAACAAATTAGGGTCGGTTTATGCTGTCGGAATCTCCATGAAGAGCAAACACAGAAATGGGATTATCAACATCCAATATCAGTTATAATTAAACCTCTTTTGCTACTGCGGAGTCGATGGCCTCATCTCCTAAAGTTGTGTTTGACCTTTTCAGGTGGTCTTTCTGGAGATTTCAGGTCTAAATCACTTGACGAGAGGGATAATGTGTCTGCGCGTGAACTAGGTGTCGAACAGCCTGCAGGAGAAAAGGCTGAGCAGAAACAATGGATCAAAGCAATCAATCTATACATTCATGTTATTTGATATCATTATGTGAGACTGTAGAAAGATACCTTCATCAAGATCTTTGATTGTGAGGCACAGGTCTGGATTGGCCTCAATCAGGTCCAGCAGGACATCCTCTTCCACCTCAGTTTGGGAATCATCAAAAGAGAGACTAATCAGAACACAGGGAGATAAGCCACCTAGGGGGAAACAGAATGGGTCTGACACAAATCAAGCCCAAGGGTTCAATAAAGAAAACACATCAGACAGTTCATATATTCACCTTGATCTCCATAAGAGATGAACCTCTTGCATTTTTGGTATTGGACCTTCACCCAACATGTTACACTGCACTCCTGCAAAACGCAATTACACACAGTGTCATATTGAAGTTAAATTTGGTTGCAAACATTTTATGGTGTAGCTGTACATCACACAAAATGCCCCTTTATACCCTCTCCCCTTTGTCTTCCCTGCAGTGGATCAACCATTTGTTCCAAATTCCACTTTAATGATGTAAAAGGTGTATGCCTGCCTGCGGATCTGGAGCTTGGCAAGGCAATATTCCAGTGAAATCAATCAACCAACCTATCTAGCTTGCTATATAACTAGCTACGAACAGTTACCACAACCACTCAAATCTATAGGAAAGAAATTGGGCAATACATTTCAAGACGTACTGGCTTGAACACAATGTCTGATCTGTGATCAACAACAAGCACACACCATAGACATGCTAATCTAAACGACCGAGGACAACCCTATCACGTCTGGCCACGTGCCCTAGCTAGCTAATGTTAGAGCTCAGTTACAAGATGTTGAGGTCGGTGTTGTAGCTAGCTATATAGCTATCTATCTAACAATTTTTGGCCAGACAAATATATGCGTTTTGAAGAACAAATTTGTAGATATTAGCCATGTTGTTAATGTCACTTCCTGGCTAGCTACATGCTGCACCAAAGAAGGCTCAAATTGATCACACTAGGTCACACCCCAATTAATACCATGCATCTGCTGCACCACTAATGTTAGTTGGCCTTTTGAACTCAACACGCACATGGTTGAAATCACCTAACGGTAAAGCCTAAGTCTGATTCTTTAGGATTTTCATTCATTTCCTCAAATCGAACAGTTTGCTAATTTTAGCGAACTAATGAAGCTGAGACAAAGTTCCTGCTAACATTTAGCTTGATAGCTATTTAATCTAGCGCTAACTAACCACGTTAGATAGCTAGCAAACTTCTAAATCTAAACTTTGCAGATTTGCTATATCTACAAACAAAGATCTCGACCATTCACATAGCCAGTATAACAAGTGTGGCCACCAGCTAAATATACACTAGCGTTCAAAAGTTTGGGGTCACTTAGAAATGTCCTTGTTTTTGAAAGAAAAGCAATTTTTTTGTCCATTAAAATAACATCAAATTGATCAGAAATACAGTGTAGACACTGTTAATGTTGTAAATGACTATTGTCGCTGGAAATGGCAGATGTTTTATGGAATAGCTACATCGGCGTACAGAGACCCATTATAAGCAACCATCACTCCTGTGTTCCAATGGCACATTGTGTTAGCTAATCCAAGTGTATCATTTTAAAAGGATAATTGATCATTAGAAAACCCTTTTGCAATTATGTTAGCACAGCTGAAAACTGTTGTCCTGATTAAAGAAGCAATAAAACTGTGCTTCTTTCGACTACTTGAGTATCTGGAGCATCAGCATTTGTAGGTTCAATTACAGGTTAAAAATGGCCAGAAACAAATAACTTTCTTCTGAAACTCGTCAGTCTATTCTTGTTCTGACGTGAAGGCTATTTCATGCAAGAAACTGCCAAGAAACTGAAGACCTCGTACAACGGTGTGTACTACTCCCTTCACAGAACAGTACAAATTGGCTTTAACCAGAATAGAGAAGAGGAGTGGGAGGCCCCAGTGCACAACTGAGCAAGAGGACAAGTACATTAGAGTGTCTAGTTTGAGAAACAGATGTCTCACAAGTCCTCAACTGGCAGCTTCATTAAATAGTACCGGCAAAACACCAGTCTCAACGTCAACAGTGGAGAGGCGACCCCGGGATGCTGGCCTTGTAGGCAGAGTTCCTCTGTCCAGTATCTGTGCTCTTTAGCCCATCTTAATCTTTTCTTTTAATTGGCCAGTCTGAGATATGGCTTTTTCTTTGCAACTCTGCCTAGAAGGCCAGCATCCCCGAGTCACCTCTTCACTCTTCACCCTTGCACCATCGGCAATTAGATGAAAAATACGTGTCCAGTTAAAACCGGAAGCTCAATCAACACTGCTCAGTGCTTCTTAACCTCTGTACAGTAACTCTCACCTGGGAGTTATATTAGCACAGAGGGTGTAAAAACAACTTTAAAATCAACACCTCTTAACACAAAAAAAATGTAATACCAAGAAAATGAACACTTGTCTGGCCAATTTGCTGTGTATAGCATAAGGCATCACAGAGTTAAGCATTGTTATAGAACTTTTTATATTATCTGCATACTTTTTGTTTATTTCAAAATGTAAAGCTAAGAATAGGTATCCTTTTGCCCTTTTCCTTAACAAATGGTTTCAACCGAACACACCAAGCCCTTCCCAGACACGGCGGTATTTAAGGAGTCCATGGTGACAATATTGGATTTGGCTATACCGACAAATCTATGGATAGCATAATTGCATCTGCCAAACAGGCTTACCTCTTATTTATTTTTAAATAGGAGGAAATAGGCACCAACAAAGCCCTCTTGTTGTTTGTGAAGTCTAATTAAAATGAAGACAATTGTTGAAATGAATTACTGTCAGCACCATTTGCTGTCCAGCTCTGTTTATGCCGCAGCCACTCGAAAGCTGTCTGCCCGCTTGCCTTTTCTTTCTCCTGAACTCTCTCTCCTCATTAATGAGTTAATGATTGAAAAAGTGTCTGTCTTTGTAAAACATTTGGTCTCCAGTCTATGGGAAACAGAAAAAACACGTAGGAAACTACTCTTTCTACCGTAGGTTACATCATTTATGTTAAATTAATTTAATGGTGTGTTGATGGAGCTCTGCAGCGCTGTGTCTTCAACAGCACCCTGGAGAGGTGCTGGGAATCCTCCCAGGAAAGCTTAACTTTTCGTGTCCTCTGAGAGGGAGGTTATTAGAGAACCCACTAGATGGTATCTTGGGCTAACCATGATGGGTCATTGATAGTAGGGGTTTTGTTTTACCATGTCATCAGAATCCTAAAGTTAAAGTGTATCAATACATATAGCTTTCTGGATGATACAGTACAATTAATTAAATACAAGTTTATAGTCTGTGTCTTGCTTTGACACCTGAGGACGAGGATAAAGGAGCTGGCATGGAGACGAGCATCCTTTTGGCATAGAACAGAACGGATGGTCGATTCTTGCCCCAATCTCATTCTCATCAAGGGTGGTGTGAAATTATTAAACATGTGTTTTCTCTCCTCCCTGGTCAAGTCGATATGTTTTCTGGAACATGGAGTGATCATTGTTCCAGATGAGGGATTGTTGGAAATGGACTAATTGACTAAATTGACTATATACTGTAAGTGGACTAGCAGTAGTGACTAACGCGTTATGGGTTAGATGGAATGACTTACAGCTGAAGTCAGAAGATTACATACACCTTAGCCAAATACATTTCAACTCAGTTTTTCACAATTCCTGACATTTAATCCTAGTAAAAATTCCTTGTCTTAGGTCAGTTAGGATCACCACTTTATTTTAAGAATGTGAAATGTCAGAATAGTAGAGAGATTGATTTATTTCAGCTTTTATTTATTTCATCACATTCCCAGTGGGTTATAAGTTTACATACACTCAATTAACATTTGGTAGCATTGCCTTTAAATTGTTTAATTTAGGTCAAACGTTTCAGGTAGCCTTCCACAAGCTTCCCACAATAAGTTGGGTGAATTTTGGTCTACTCTTCCTGACAGAGCTGGTGTAACTGAGTCAGGTTTGTAGGCCTCCTTGCCTGCACACACTTTTTCAGTTCTGCCCACACATTTTCTATAGGATTCAGGTCAGAGCTTTGTGATGGCCACTCCAATACCTTGACTTTGTGGTCCTTAAGCCATTTTGCCACAACTTTGGAAGTATGCTTGGGGTCATTGTCCATTTGGAAGACCCATTTGCGACCAATCTTTAACTTCCTGACTGATGTCTTGAGATGTTGCTACAATATATAATATACAATATATGATAATATATAATATATAATTTTCCATCCTCATGATGCCATATATTTTGTGAAGTGCACCAGTCCCTCCTGCAGCAAAGCACCCCCACAACATGATGCTGCCACCCCCGTGCTTCACGGTTGGGATGGTGTTCTTCGGCTTGCAAGCCTCCCCCTTTTTCCTCCAAACATAATGATGGTCATTATGGCCAAACAGTTCTATTTTTGTTTCATCAGACCAGAGGACATTTCTCCAAAAAGTGCAATCTTTGTCCCCATGTGCAGTTGCAAACCAAAGTCTGGCTTTTTTATGGCGGTTTTGGAGCAGTGGCTTCTTCCTTGCTGAGCGGTCTTTCAGGTTATGTCAATATAGGACTCGTTTTACTGTGGATATAGATACTTCTGCACCTGTTTCCTCCAGCATCTTCACAAGGTCCTTTGCTGTTGTTCTGGGATTGATTTGCACTTTTCGCACCAAAGTACGTTCATCTCTAGGAGACAGAACGTGTCACCTTCCTGAGCGGTATGACGGCTGCGTGGTACCGTGTTTATACTTGCGTACTATTGTTTATACAGATGAACGTGGTACCGTCAGGCATTTGGAAATTGCTCCCAAGGATGAACCAGACTTGAGGAGGTCTACAATTTTTTTTCTGAGGTCTTGACTGATTTCTTTTGATTTTCATATGATGTCAAGCGAAAAGGCACTGAGTTTGAAGGTAGGCCTTGAAATAGATCCACAGGTACACCTCCAATTGACTCAAATGATGTCAATTAGCCGATCAGAAGCTTCTAAAGCCATGACATCATTTTCTAGAATTTTCCAAGCTGTTTAAAGGCACAGTCAACTTAGTGTATGTAAACTTCTGACCCACTGGAATTGTGATACAGTGAGTTATAAGTGAAATAATCTGTCTGTAAACAACTGTTGGAAAAATTACTTGTGTCATGCACAAAGTAGATGTCCTAACCGACTTGCCAAAACTATAGTTTGTTAACAAGAAATGTGTGGAGTGGTTCAAAAACGAGTTTTAATGACTCCAACCTAAGTGTATGTAAACTTCCGACTTGAGCTGTATGTGCAATTGTATATAGGGGGCCTGTGTTTGAGACAGAATGTTTGCATACGGGTGTTGCAGATTCTAGCAGGACCGATATAAAAATCAAATCAAATCAAATCAAATTTATTAGTCACATACACATGGTTAGCAGATGTTAATGCGAGTGTAGCGAAATGCTTGTGCTTCTAGTTCCGACAATGCAGTAATAACAACAAGTAATCTAACCTAACAATTCCGCAACTACTACCTTATACACGCAAGTGTAAAGGGATAAAGAATATGTACATAAAGATATATGAATGAGTGATGGTACAGACGGCATAGGCAAGGTGCAGTAGATGGTATAGAGTACGGTATATACCTATGAGATGAGTACTGTAGGGTATGTAAACATAAAGTGGCATAGTTTAAAGTGGCTAGTGGTCCATGTATTACATAAGATGGCAAGATGCAGTAGATGATATAGAGTACAGTATATACATATACATAAGAGATGTGTAATGTAGGGTATGTAAACATTATATTAGGTGGCATTGTTTAAAGTGGCTGGTGGTACATTTTTACATAATTTCCATCAATTCCCATTTTTAAGGTGGCTGGAGCTGAGTCAGTTTGTTGGCAGCGGCCGCTAAATGTTAGTGGTGGCTGTTTAACAGTCTGATGGCCTTGAGATAGAAGCTGTTTTTCAGTCTCTCGGTCCCTGCTTGGATGCACCTGTACTGACCTCGCCTTCTGGATGATAGCGGGGTGAACAGGTAGTGGCTTGGGTGGTTGTTGTCCTTGATGATCTTTATGGCCTTCCTGTGACATCGGGTGGTGTAGGTGTCCTGGAGGGCAGGTAGTTTGCCCCGGGTGATGCGTTCTGCCGACCTCACTACCCTCTGGAGAGCCTTACGGTTGTGTGCGGAGCAGTTGCCGTACCAGGCGGTGATACAGCCCGACAGGATGCTCTCGATTGTGCATCTGTAGAAGTTTGTGAGTGCTTTTGGTGACAAGCCGAATTTCTTCAGCCTCCTGAGGTTGAAGAGGCGCTGCTGCGCCTTCTTCACAACGCTGTCTGTGTGGGTGGACCAATTCAGTTTGTCCGTGATGTGTACACCGAGGAACTTAAAACTTTCCACCTTCTCCACTACTGACCCGTCGATGTGGATAGGGGGGAGCTCCCTCTGCTGTTTCCTGAAGTCCACAATCATCTCCTTTGTTTTGTTGACGTTGAGTGTGAGGTTATTTTCCTGACACCACACTCCGAGGGCCCTCACCTCCTCCCTGTAGGCCGTCTCGTCGTTGTTGGTAATCAAGCCTACCACTGTAGTGTCGTCCGCAAACTTGATGATTGAGTTGGAGGCGTGCATGGCCACGCAGTCGTGGGTGAACAGGGAGTACAGGAGAGGGCTCAGAACGCACCCTTGTGGGGCCCCAGTGTTGAGGATCAGCGGGGTGGAGATGTTGTTACCTACCCTCACCACCTGGGGGCGGCCCGTCAGGAAGTCCAGGACCCAGTTGCACAGGGCGGGGTCGAGGCCCAGGGTCTCGAGCTTGATGACGAGTTTGGAGGGTACTATGGTGTTGAATGCTGAGCTGTAGTCGATGAACAGCATTCTCACATAGGTATTCCTCTTGTCCAGATGGGTTAGGGCAGTGTGCAGTGTGGTTGCGATTGCGTCGTCTGTGGACCTATTGGGTCGGTAAGCAAATTGGAGTGGGTCTAGGGTGTCCGGTAGGGTGGAGGTGATATGGTCCTTGACTAGTCTCTCAAAGCACTTCATGATGACGGAAGTGAGTGCTACGGGGCGGTAGTCGTTTAGCTCAGTTACCTTAGCTTTCTTGGGAACAGGAACAATGGTGGCCCTCTTGAAGCATGTGGGAACAGCAGACTGGGCTAAGGATTGATTGAATATGTCCGTAAACACACCAGCCAGCTGGTCTGCGCATGCTCTGAGGACGCGGCTGGGAATGCCGTCTGGGCCTGCAGCCTTGCGAGGGTTAACACGTTTAAATGTTTTACTCACCTCGGCTGCAGTGAAGGAGAGCCCGCAGGTTTTGGTAGTGGGCCGTGTCAGTGGCACTGTATTATCCTCAAAGCGGGCAAAAAAGGTATTTAGCCTGTCTGGGAGCAAGACATCCTGATCCGCGACGGGGCTGCTTTTCTTTTTGTAATCCGTGATAGACTGTAGACCCTGCCACATACCCCTTGTGTCTGAGCTGTTGAATTGCGATTCAATTTTGTCTCTGTACTGGGACTTAGCCTGTTTGATAGCCTTGCGGAGAGAATAGCTACACTGTGTGTATTCGGTCATGTTTCCGGTCACCTTGCCCTGGTTAAAAGCAGTGGTTCGCGCTTTCAGTTTCACGCGAATGCTGCCGTTAATCCACGGTTTCTGGTTTGGGAATGTTTTAATCGTTGCTCTGGGTACGACATCGTCAATGCACTTCCTAATGAACTCGCTCACCGAATCTGCATATTCATCATTGTTGTTGTTGGACGCCGTGCGGAACATATTCCAATCCGCGTGATCAAAGCAGTCTTGAAGCGTGGATTCAGATTGGTCGGACCAGCGTTGAACAGACCTGAGCGCGGGAGCTTGTAGTTTTAATTTCTGTTTGTAGGCTGGAATCAACAAAATGGAGTCGTGGTCAGCTTTTCCGAAAGGAGGGCGGGGGAGGGCCTTATATGCGTCGCGGAAGTTAGTATAACAATGGTCCAGAGTTCTGCCAGCCCTGGTCGGACAATCGATGTGCTGATAGAATTTAGGGAGTTTTGTTTTTAGATTAGCCTTGTTAAAATCCCCAGCTACGATGAATGCAGCCTCAGGGTGTGTGGTTTCCAGTTTACAGAGAGTCAGATAGAGTTCGTTCAGGGCCATCGATGTGTCTGCTTGGGGGGGAATATATACGGCTGTGATTATGACCGAAGTGAATTCCCTTGGTAGATAATGCGGTCTACATTTGATTGTGAGGAGTTCTAGATCAGGTGAACAGAATGACTTTAGTTCCTGAGTGTTGTTATGATGGTCACACCACGTCTCGTTAATCATGAGGCATACCCCCCCGCCCCTCTTCTTACCAGAAAGATGTATGTTTCTGTCTGCGCGATGCGTGAAGAAACCAGCTGGCTGCACCGACTCCGTTAGCGTCTTTTCAGTTAGCCATGTTTCCGTGAAGCAGAGCACGTTGCAATCCCTGATGTCTCTCTCGAATGTTACCCGTGCTCGGATTTCATCGACCTTATTCTCAAGAGACTGGACATTGGCGAGTAGTATGCTAGGGAGTGGAGCGCGATGTGCTCGTCTCCGAAGCCTGACCAGGAGACCGCTACGTTTGCCCCTTTTTCGGCGTCGTGTAGCTTCGCCGGCTGGGATAAGGTCCATTGTATTGGGTGGAAGGCAAGACACTGGATCCGTTTCGGGAAAGTCATATTCCTGGTAGGAAGGGTGGTTAGTTGACGTTAATCGTATATTCAGTAGTTCCTCCCGGCTGTATGTAATGAAACTTAAGATCACCCGGGGTACCAATGTAAGAAATAACACATAGAAAAACAAAATACTGCATATTTTCCAAGGAACGCGAAGCGAGGCAGCCATCCTGTTCGGCGCCGGAAGAGTTTTATCAGAGTGTTCTATGGAGTCCCAAATACTAAGGCTGTAAGTTACAGGGAATTGGGAGAGAGGAATGGAATGTGACTGGGCAGGAGATCTGTGTGGCTCAAAAATGTAAGAAATGGGTAACAGAGTCTCTGGGGAACGATACCACTCCTCTGTGTATAGTAATACCAGGGGATAGCTCGTAGGAGAGGAAGGACAGCTAATTGTGCACAATATAGAGACTACTATGAAGACAAGTTCAACGTCACACACATCATGGTGGGAGTAGCAGAGATAGTGTTAACATTTCAGACACTATTGGCAACTTTCAGTGAGAAGTTCATCAAAGAGCATACAACTCATGAAAGACTAGCTACAGATTCCTGTGTACAGGAGGCCAGCTCACTGGAAGGGAAGTTCAATGTAATAATAGCATCACATCTCCTGCAGAGTGGGATTAAGAAACATGTGACTCAGAGTTTTGTACGGTTGGATACTCTTCCAACGCCACTAATCTCTCCCTCTGTAACGATCGTCTGTTGAAGAAGGAGTGGACCAAAGCGCAGCGTGGTAAGTGTTCGTTATTTATTAATAAAACTGAACACGAAATAACAAAACAATAAAGAGAACGAAGGAAACCCAAACAGTTCTGTCAGGTGCAGAAACACAAAACAGAAAACAACTACCCACAAAGCATCGGTGGGGAAAAGCTACCTAAGTATGGTTCTCAATCAGAGACAACGATGGACAGCTGCCTCTGATTGAGAACCACACCCGGCCAAAACCAAAGAAATACAAAACATAGAAAATGAACATAGAATGCCCACCCAAATCACACCCTGACCAAACCAAAAGCTGTAGGGACAGTAACTGAAGGAGCTGTAGGGACAGTAACAGAAGGAGCTGTAGGGACAGTAACTGAAGGAGCTGTAGGGACAGCAACAGAAGGAGCTGTAGGGACAGTAACAGAAGGAGCTGTAGGGACAGCAACTGAAGAAGCAGTAGGGACAGTAACTGAAGGAGCTGTAGGGACAGCAACTGAAGAAGCAGTAGGGACAGTAACAGAAGGTGCTGTAGGGACAGTAACAGAAGAAGCAGTAGGGACAGTAACTGAAGGAGCTGTAGGGACAGTAACTGAAGGAGCTGTAGGGACAGTAACTGAAGGAGCTGTAGGGACAGTAACAGAAGGAGCTGTAGGGACAGTAACTGAAGGAGCTTTAGGGACAGTAACAGAAGGAGCTGTAGGGACAGTAACTGAAGGAGCTGTAGGGACAGCAACTGAAGAAGCAGTAGGGACAGTAACTGAAGGAGCTGTAGGGACAGTAACTGAAGAAGCCTTAGGGACAGCAACTGAAGAAGCAGTAGGGACAGTAACTGAAGAAGAAGTAGGGACAGTAACTGAAGGAGCAGTAGGGACAGTAACTGAAGGAGCTGTAGGGACAGTAACAGAAGAAGCAGTAGGGACAGTAACTGAAGGAGCTGTAGGGACAGTAACTGACTGAAGGAGCTGTAGGGACAGTAACAGGAGGAGCTGTAGGGACAGTAACTGAAGGAGCTGTAGGGACAGTAACTGAAGGAGCTGTAGGGACAGTAACTGAAGGAGCGGTAGGGACAGTAACAGAAGAAGCAGTAGTTGTTGTGAAGGATGCTATAGTAACAGCATGGAACTGGACTACGGTGCAAATGAGGGGATTTTGAAGTGCATCATGGGCAATGTTAGTGGTATCAGAGGTTACGTTGTCAGCATTGTGGGGATATCACCTGAGGGCATTGATGTTGAAACGTATATACAGCGCTAATTTGCCTCAAGATGAGGTAAAGTTGATTAAGGTTACCGCACGGGTATATCGGGTGGCCCTGGAGGATGAAAGACGGGGGCCGAAGTAATTATCTGGCATGGGAACACCTTTTTGTAACCTGTGACTAACGGGGGAAGACTGGGTGAAAGCATGAGGTTTTTTTAGGGCCTTCATTTTTGTGGAACCCAGCAGAAAAGTATCCCAAAGGTACAGTCAGGCTAAGAGAGTGGGAATCGTCATGTTATCAAACTTCGGTTTTTCTTTGCATATATAATTATGCATAGCTTCACACATTATTAATACTTCTTGTGTTTCTTTTTGCTTTTCAAGTCTTGTGCTATCACTCTCTTAAGAACCCGAAGGAGGAAATGGAGAAAGTAAAAAGTTCCAGCTGAAATGGAGGAAGTCAAAAAGTTCCAGCTGAAATGGAGGAAGTCAAAAAGTTCCAGCTGAAATGGAGGAAGGCAAAACGTTCCAGCTGAAATGTCATTATCAGTTGTAAGAGTGTGCATAGCGTGGTTATACAGCAGAGGCCATATATCTCTGAGGTGTAAATATTCAAATCAACTATGAATGTTAATCATGTTTTATTTTTTCTTCCATTTATAAGTAATTTCCAAGTTAATATAATTTTAAATAGCATGGAGTTACTGTTAAAAGGGAGATTTGTTGGATTCTAACTTCTAACTTGAAATATCCTTATTCATGTTACCATGTTATAACTGAGTGTATGGAAATCTACTGAGTGAGAAAGGGGGTGCAGAAAGTTTACATTCTGTCAGAACATGTTATTGTTAAATCTCATGTATCCTATGGAGAGGAGAAGGGCAGCAGTCTGGGTTCTGTCGCTGATAAGGTAGAACAGCCGTGAGTTAGGGAGCAGTGAAGAATGGGGGCCGAGGTCAGGTCAGATGAATTGAGAAGGAACAGTCGCGAGTTCCTGCCTAGCAACAGAGATGTATTGGCTGTCCAGATGTGCAAGGAGGAGCCTCCGCCAAGAAAGAGGGTTTTGTCACGACTTCCGCAGAAGTCGGTCCCTCTCTTTGTTCGGGCGGCGTTCGGCGGTCGACGTCACCGGTCTTCTAGCCTTCATTCCCCAATTACATGTTCATGTATTTAACCCTCTGTTTCCCCCATGTTTTTTGTGTGTGATTGTTTCTATGTTCATGTCGGTTTATGATGGCTGTTTTTTTTGACGGGAGCTGTTTTTTCACCCGTGCGTAATATTTACCGTTTGTATTTGGTCAAGTGTATTTGTTACCTTGTGCCTTGATTAATGAGTAAAGTACATTGCTCACTCATTTTGCTCTCCTGCGCCTGACTTCATGCACCAGCTACACTCACCATCTGACAGGTTCACATATATGTGCTTGTGTAAACATGTCTTTGTCTTTTCAGCCGTTTTACCCAGTGGGTGAATAAACCTGGTTTGAGCTTTGACTAGTTGTCCGTTAGTTTTTTACTCTGTTTGTCACACCCTACAGTATATTGAAACTAATATCACATAATAATAATAATCATCATAATAATCATAATAATAATATGTGGCCTAAAGACAATATTACATCGAGAATAGTCTGATGTGTGACGATATTATTATCAAAAGAATGAAGAGACTAATGACCTGTGCAGCGTACATTGACAGCTTGCATTGACAAATAGCACTTCTTCCATTTCATGCTAGAGGCCCATGCAGGCCAGTTGTTTTGATTGCTATACCCTATCAGAAATAGCAGATTCCAACGTTTCTAATGAACCTATCTTTGCCAAACAACTGTACAAATTGCGCGGATGGTCTCTGTTTCAAAATATTACATTTTCCTAGAATTTCTCATGTCAGTAGGCTACTGGTGACAATCAGCAATAGCCATTTGGGATTTTCCATTATATTCTTACTGTAAAATATGTCTGTTGACTGTGGTAGGGCCTGTGATGTCTACTTAATGAACAAGTTCATTTAATTGGCATGGAGCATCCATAGCCTTGATTACTAAGCACAGATATTCTGTTGTTTTTAAATAAATTGCCTTGTATCATGTTTTTTTATGACCTTCCTAAACGAAATATTAATGGATTTATTTGTGACTGTGTAAATTAACATCTGAAAGGCAGAGAGCGTCATAAATGTCTCAAAATAAATGTAAATGTTTAATTTCTCTCCAGGAGAGGACTGGCCACCGCTCAGAGCCTGGATCCTCTTTATGTTTCTTCCTAGGTTCTGGCCTTTCTAGGGAGTTTTTCTAAGCCACCGTGCTTCTACATCTGCATTGCTTGCTGTTTGGGGTTTTAGGCTGAGTTTCTGTATAGCGCTCTGTGACATCTGCTGATGTAAAAAGGGCTTTATGAATAAATGTGATTTGATAATTAGGCAATCACCAATTGTGAATAAATAACAGGAAGGGCCATTCTATTGTATTCATCTATTCTAATTATAATCTCACAACGGTGTACATCATATCAGTCCACCGAATCCAAGCAGTTTTATTAGTCTACTCTAGGCCTACTTGGAGTGGGCTACACAGTGAGAGCTTGCATAATTTACAATGGCAAGACCAAGATGAATGGGTGCACATGCTGCATTAGCGTTGCTACAAGATGTGAATGAAAACGACTCAGATGGAAGAAATGGGTCATGACATATCTGATGATGATTATTCTGATTCGTGGTTTTTCATATGCATGGGAAAGGATCCATATCGGGCAGCAGGTAAGCGAGTGTCGTATAATGGTTTGGATCGGGTGGCACGGCTGTACTAGGTGAAAGGAGGAACTCGCCGCTGGCCTGTTACTGTGTTCTACAAAATGCTTGACTTGGCTGCTATCAACACACACGTGTTGTTTAAACAGTGCATGAACAACACCCTTCTGCATGAGCAGAAGAGACTTCATCGTGAGTCTGGCACATGGGCTACGAGAGAAACATATGAGAGCCAAAGCAGCAGCAAAGATTCCATGCGAGCCATTGAGCGCGCCAAATTGCGCACAGCTCCCAGGGAGGGGAAGCTGCAAGACGGGCAGATGCACTCGGAACAGAACCCGGACACCTGTTTTTGCTGCAAGCGATTTGTTTTGTGGGAGGTGTTGCAATCAAGTGTAAGTGCCGAAGGGGGTATGTTAGGGGTAACAGCTAAATGAGATCCAGTTGTTGAAGACACACACCATACTTTAAGCATGAGCGATGCCACAAATAATGTGTCCAATAAGTGACAATAATAGACTATTCTTCACCCCTGTCATATTGACACTTATATTCATTATAATGCCATTATTGCTTTTGTGCTGATTTCCCCTATTCACAAGAACGCTTGGAGCCTATACTGATATTTAGACTACTGCTATTTTCTGTTATTTTCTCCCTTCACTGTGTGTGTGTCATGCGGTTTGGGTATTTTCATATGTTTTGTCGTTATAAAAATAAGCTTTTACAGTGTGTTTCAATGTAAATGCTTTTTGTTTCACGAACTCAGCAACAAAAGAAACGTCCTCTCACTGTCAACTGCGTTTACTTTCAGCAAACTTAACAGGTGTAAATATTTGTATGAATATAACACGATTCAACAACTGAGACATAAACTGAACAAGTTCCACAGACATGTGTCTAACAGAACTGGAATAATGTGTCCCTAAACAAAAGGGGGGTCAAAATCAAAAATAACAGTCAGTATCTGGTGTGGGCTGCATCAGGTACTGCAGTGCATCTCCTCTTCATGGACTGCACCAGATTTGCCAGTTCTTGCTGTCAGATGTTACCCCACTCTTCCATCAAGGCACCTACAAGTTCCTGGACATTTCTGGGGGAATGGCCCTAGCCCTCACCCTCCGATCGAACAGGTCCCAGACGTGCTCAGTCCGATGATGCTGTGACACACCGCCCCAGACCATGACGGACCCTCCACCTCCAAATCAATCCCGCTCCAGAGTACAGGCCTCGGTGTAACGCTCATTCATTCGACGATGAAAGCGAATCCGACCATTACCCCTGGTGAGACAAAACCGTGATTCGTCAGTGAAGAGCACTTTTTTGCCAGTCCTGTCTGGTCCAGCGACGGTGTGTTTGTGCCCATAGGCGACGATGTTGGCGGTGATGTCTGGTGAGGACCTGCCTTAAAACAGGCCTACAAGCCCTCAGTCCAGCCTATCTCAGCCTATTGCGGACAGTCTGAGCACTGGTGGAGAGATTGTGTGTTCCTGGTGTCACTCGGGCAGTTGTTGTTGCCATCCTGTACCTGTCCTGCAGGTGTGATGTTCGGATGTACCGATCCTGTGCAGGTGTTGTTACACGTGGTCTGCCACTGCGAGGGCGATCAGCTGTCCATCCTGTCTCCCTGTAGCGCTGTCTTAGGCATCTCACAGTACGGACATTGCAATTTATTGCCCTGGCCCCATCTGCAGTCCTCATGTCTTCTTGCAGCATGCCTAAGGCATGTTCACGCAGATGAGCAGGGACCCCGGGAATCTTTCTTTTGGTGTTTTTCAGAGTCAGTAGAAAGGCGTCTTTAGTGTCCTAAGCTTTCATAACTGCAATTTCTGAGGCTGGTAACTCTAATGAACTTATCCTCTGCAGCAGAGGTAACTTTGAAGAAACTTCACCAAATCAATGCAAACTGGTATTGTTCCTGAAGATTTGAAAATTGCCAAAGTTATCCCCCTCTATAAATCTGGGGATCCCAGATCTTTTACACATTATCACCTAATATCTGTACAAACACGTTTTACTAAAATCCTAGAAAAATTGGTGTATAAGAGAATGTTGAAACATTTAAATCAACACTTTATTCTATATGAGCACCAATATGGTTTTCGTAAAAACTACTCCACAGATATGTCTCTTTTGCAACTTGTGGATAACATCTTTACAGCCCTGAACAACAATGAATACGCACTTGGCATTTTTTTGATTTATCAAAAGCGTTTGATCATGAAATATTATTGATTGAATTGCATTATTACGGTTTTCATGATTATACATATAATTGGCTATAACTTTATGTTTGTGATAGAGAACAATTTGTTTATACAAACATCTGTGCACCTACCAGGGCCAAGCTATCCTGCCACAGTTTTCGATAATTTTTTTTATTTTATTCCTAATCTATATCAATGACCTTGCTGCTGTGTATTCTACCATACTTGCCATTCTCTTTGCTGATTACACCAATTTGATTTTATCACACAATAATTTGTATTCACTAATTAATGAAGCCAACTCAGGCATGGCCAAATTATCTGAATGGTTCCAGATAAACAATTATCTTTAAATGTTAACAAATGTAACTTTATTGTATTCATTCGTAATAAAAATACGTATTGTTAATAAAAAGAAAACAAAAGAGCCATAATCTTAATTGGTGGTAATGAAATGGAACATCCAGTAGATTCCTCTGAGTTCTAACTAATGAAAAGTTATCCTGGAAACATCATACTTCATTTGTCTGCAGGATAGTGATGAAATCTGTTGGTATCATCAGAAAGTTTAGTGGTTTGGTTCATCGAGCTTGCTTCCTAACTCTATACTAAAGCTGAATTTACCCATATCTCATTCACTGTAATGTTGTCTGGGCCAGTATATACTGTATGCCTCCTACCTACACAAATTACTCATCATACAAAAGACACTAGCAAGACTAGCCACCTCTAATTACCTGGCTCCATCTGCATCTTTGTTTAAGAAACTCAATATCTTGTCTAATTACGACATTAATGTGCGCCAATTATGTGCTTTCATCAGTTTACTTAAACCCTTCAATGGATTCTGCCACGTTAATTCCGAAATCCAACTTTATAACACAAGACACTGCGATAACATTCACAATCCCCACTCTCGCACCTCACATAGTAAATTCTCTATCAGATTTACAGGTATCATATTCTGGAATTCTTATCTTCATAATGCCAAAACATCATCATCCCTCAATAACTTCAAGCGAAGACTGAGGGTCAGCCTGATGAACCAAACTACCCAGTAATATTTTCCATATAGCCTATCTCTCTCAAACTCACATGCACACATTCAGTTGAAGTCGGAAGTTTACATACACCTTAGCCAAATACATTTAAACTCAGTTTTTCACAATTCCTGACATTTAATCCTAGTAAAAATTCCCTGTTTTAGGTCAGTTACGATCACTTTATTTTAAATTCCCACAAAACGGGTGAATTTTGGCCCATTCCTCCTGACAGAGCTGGTGTAACTGAGTCAGGTTTGTAGGCCTCCTTGCTCACACACGCTTTTTCAGTTCTGCCCACAAATTTTCTATAGGATTCAGGTCAGGGCTTTGTGATGGCCACTCCAATACCTTGACTTTGTCCTTAAGCCATTTTGCCACAACTTTGGAAGTATGCTTGGGGTCATTGTCCATTTGGAAGACCCATTTGCGACCAAGCTTTAACTTCCTGACTGATGTCTTGAGATGTTGCTTCAATATATCCACATAATTTTCCTGCCTCATGATGCCATCTATTTTGTGAAGTCCCCCTGTCCCTCCTGCAGCAAAGCATCCCCACAACATGATGCTGCCACCCCCGTGCTTCACGGTTGGGATGGTGTTCTTCGGCTTGCAAGCCTCCCCCTTTTTCCTCCAAACATAATGATGGTCATTATGGCCAAACAGTTCTATTTTTGTTTCATCAGACCAGAGGACATTTCTCCAAAAAGTACGATCTTTGCCCCCATGTGCAGTTACAAACCGTAGTCTGGCTTTTTTATGGCAGTTTTGGAGCAGTGGCTTCGTCTATAGCCTTTCAGGTTATGTTGATATAGGACTCGTTTTACTGTGGATATAGATACTTTTGTACCTGTTTCCTCCAGCATCTTCACAAGGTCCTTTGCTGTTGTTCTGAAATTAATTTGCACTTTTCGCACCAAAGTACGTTCATCTCTAGGAGACAGAACGCATCTTCTTCCTGAGCGGTATGACGGCTGCGTGGCCCCATGGTGTTTATACTTGCGTACTATTGTTTGTACAGATGAACGTGGTACCTTCAGGCGTTTGGATATTGCTCCCATTGATGAACTAGACTTGTGGAGGTCTACAATGTTTTTTCTGAGGTCTTGGCTGATTTCTTTTGATTTGTCCATGATGTCAGGAAAAGTGGCACTGAGTTTGAAGGTAGGCCTTGAAATACATCCCCAGGTACACCTCCAATTGACTCAAATGATGTCAATTAGCCTATCAGAAGCTTCTAAAGCCATGACATAATTTTCTGGAATTTTCCAAGCTGTTTAAAGTCAGTCAACTTAGCGTATGTAAACTTCTGACCCACTGGAATTGTGATACGGTGAAATATAAGTGAAATAATCTGTCTGTAAACAGTTGTTGGAAAAAGTCCTAGTAGATGTCCTAACCGACTTACCAAAACTAGTTTGTTAACAAGAAATGTGTGGAGTGGTTAAAAAACGAGTTTTAATGACTTCAACCTAAGTGTATGTAAACTTCCGACTTCAACTGTACATTTAAAGAAAACAAATATATATTTTCTTTATTACTGATCAATTCATTTATAATTAGTAGGTTTTGTTATCTGTTTTAACAAACCTTTTTTATTTTTGTACTTATGTATTGTGTTTTTTTTTGTGGTGTTTTTTTTTTATACAAGCCCTTGGGTTTCCAACCACACCTGCACACGTTTAAAAAAACATTTAAAAAAAAATCTGTATTGTTGTCTATCACTTGTTTCCTTTGGTGCAAATAAAAAAACGCTCATCTCACAATTAATATATTTTCCTAGTCAGAGATACCAGCATACACATTTTGTTACCAGTTGCATGCCACCGCCTACCATTCTCATTACACCTTATCTGACATAGAAAGTGTAAGGATTTTTTTGTCAATCTCAAGCATGTGTGTGACACACACAAACACCAAATAAACAATGGACACCCCTCACACTCATCTGTTTAGTCGTTTCACTTTTAATAGTAAAAATTACAAAATAACATTATCTCTACTTCATCTACAAAATAATAACTTAATATTCATGATCGTGGTGAGCGTCAAAAATTGTTTGGCTCCAACAACTGTTCATAGACATGCATATTGTTGAAATATAAAAATATAAATACATCCCATTAATGTCCTTAATAAATCCATGACTAAGATTTTAAATAGTTCAGAATAAAATAATTAAAACGCAGTTGAGTACAATAAGGCATTAAGATGTATCGCAAGAGCTGTACAGTTTCATAGAATATAGTTAAAAAATATAATTTGTTTTGCTTAATGCGGGAACCCTAAAATAACTTTGATTAAATCACTACTTCTCTCAACAGGAAGAACAAGTCTCAAAATTAAACATTCTACTTTTTTTTTTTCTCTCAAGCTAACATGCCAACACTAAAGAGATGAAATGAAGCACTTCAGTACAAAACCAGGACTTGTTGAAAGCATACTAGGGGTGGGGCATAGAACACTAGTAGTACCTGGATATACTTATCTCAACCTGACCTTTGACCTTTAAAGCCCTTCCATGACATCACACCTTAACCACTGAAAAAGTCTTAACAACCATACATGGTGGTGTCTAGAATTCAAATGAATGAGTTTTAATACGGTAAACTCGTACAAGGAACAAAACAAAGGAGACTATGGCAATGACAGTTACAAACAAAGAAAATGGCAGACATGGGTACAATTCATTTGACTGAATCAATGGCCACTCGATCTGTAGTGTAAGGGGGACCGCTGCTAACGTTCTTGTAGCATGATCACTTTTTGCTTTTAGGAAAAGTAAAGTTGTCTTAGTTTCACTTTCATGCAAATTGTGTTTTAGGTGCAAGTGAACTGTGTCATGAGCCTGGCTGTACAGTAGCAGTCATGAGCATCTCCATTGTGTATTAAAAATGTGGCCGTCCCAGAGAGGAGGACGCAGAGCAAATACCTGTCTGAACCTTCGGCGAAATTAAAACGTCAACATTTGTAAGGTGCTTGATACTCCTTAACTCAACTTTGCCAATGTTTTTTTTTCTCTCTACTGTACTTGAAACAAATAGATAAAGTACACTGTTCATAATCACCATTACAGTATGGGCTAACCTCCAGATACAGTGTTGGCCCTATTTAAAACAGACTACATCCATATACTCTATGATAACACAATTTATACACAGTGTCTACTCCACTCCATTTCTGGAAGGTAGCAGCCCCTGACTTATGTGCTATTCTCCCCCTCAACCTTTCATTCTCTTTCAGAATATCCTCTTACACGCACCCTTTTATAATATAATTTCCCTGTTACTCTTTTATATCATCCCCCAACTTCTTACTACAAGCCTTTCTTTTGAAGGCTCGGGAAAAGAGAGCGACAAAATGGAGGCAAAAGGAAAGTGTTTCTGACATACAGTTACAAAAGACGGTACATTACTAGCAGAGGGGAGTAGTTGCTGGGCCCGTGGGAGGCAAAGGGTGGAAGGAGGGAGGGAGAGGGATAGAGTAGATGCACACAAGACCACAGTGTCACAGGAGTCCTGAAAGTGCAAGAAAGTTCAGCCACGTTGGGGACACTCACTTTCGTATTTGTCGTTATCTAGCGTCATCGAATCAGCAGCGTACAGGACATATGCCCCCCCCCCCTCTCGCCACATTCTCCTCACTGTTCTCGCATACTTTCTCTCTGCCTCTTTCTCTCCCCTTAGCCAGCCCGCTCTGTCCCTTTCGACCTTTTCCACTAGCTATGGGATTTCGAGTAGCTACATTCTTTACTGTGGCTCTCCCCTAAGCAAGCCCCCTTTGTCCTCCTAACCTCTCACTATAGGACTTAGGGACTCAAGGGGCTGTGGTTCAAATGAGGCTCCACTCTGCTAACTGTGGGACTGAGGCTGGATGCTGGAGCAATCCGACACTAGCAGGTCCACCACCGTGTTGCCGCTGACGTAGAAGTTTGGGGCGGACACCATGTTGCCAAGGGACACGGAGGAGCTGGATGCCCCACTAGAGGTGACAGGGCCGGGAGATCCCCCTTGGCCCCCTGTGCTGTGGGTGCCCATGTGGCCCTGCAGCTGGGTGGGGGTCTTGCAGTGCACCCCGCACAGCTGGCACACAAGGACACCGCCGGAGCTCGTGCCGCCGAAGACGCCAGCGCTCTCCTTCCACTCCTGGCCATGGTGCTTCTGGGCGTGGACGCGCAGGTAGGTCAGAGTGGTGAAGCCTGGAGGAGACGCAGAGAGTTAGCAGTTAGTATCATTTCAAGGCTTTACAAGTAATGCTTTATAGCGCGGGTCCCCAAAAGGCAGGTGATTTTATTTGGCCCCCCAAGTTTTCTGAGCAAAAAAATAAACATTGTTGGACTAAGACTGTAAAAACAACAGCAAATCTGCTCCAAGGGATTTTGATTTTAGAAATCTGTTCCAAATGATTCCCACGCATGATAAAGAGATATACAGTACAGTCAAAGGTTTGGACACACCTACTCATTCAAGGGTTTTTCTTTATTTTTTTACTATTTTCTACACTGTAGAATAATATTGAAGACATCAAAACTATGAAATAACACATATGGAATCATGTAGTAACCAAAAAAGTGTTAAATAAATCAAAATATATTTTAGATTCTTCAAAGTAGCCACCCTTTGCCTTAATGACGGCTTTGCACACTTTTGGCATTCTCTCAACCAGCTTCACCTGGAATGCTTTTCCAACAGTCTTGAAGGAGTTCCCACATATGCCGAGCACATGTTGACTGCTTTTCCTTCACTCTGCGGTCCAACTCATCCCAACCCATCTCAATTGGGTTGAGGTTAGGTGATTGTGGATAATAGGTCATCTGATGCAGCACTGCATCACTCTCCTTGGTAAAAATAGCCCTTACACAGCCTGGAGGTGTGTTGGGTCACTGTCCAGTTGAAAAACAAATGATAGTCCCACTAAACGCAAACTAGATGGGATGGCGTATCGCTGAAGAATGCTGTGGTAGCCATGCTGGTTAAGTGTGCCTTGAATTCTAAATAAATCACTGACAGTGTCACCAGCAAAGCACCCCCACACCATCACACCTCCTCCTCCATGCTTCACAGTGGGAAACACACAAGCAGAGATCATCGGTTCACCTACTCTGCGTCTCACAAAGACACGGCGGTTGGAAAATCTCAAATTTGGACTCGTCAGACCAAAGGACAGATTTCCACCGGTCTAATGTCCATTGCTCGAGTTTCTTGGCCCAAGCATGTCATTTCTTCTTATTGGTGTCCTTAAGTAATGGTTTCTTTGCAGCAATTTGACCATGAAGGCCTGATTCACACAGTCTCCTCTGAACAGTTGATGTTGAGATGTGTCTGTTATTTGAACTCTGTGAAGCATTTATTTGGGCTGCAATGTCTGAGGCTGGTAATTCTAATGAACTTATCCTCTGCAGCAGAGGTAACTCTGGGTCTTCCTTTCCTGTTGTGGTCCTTATGAGAGTCAGTTTCATCATAGTGCTTGATGTTAATTGTGACTGCACTTGTTCCAGATTGACTGACCTTCATGTCTTAAATTTATCTTTGCTTGTTTGACCTGTAATTGCCATAATATGGCCTTGGTCTTTTACCAAATGGAGCCATCTTCTGTACACCACCCCTACCTTGTCATTGATTGGCTCAAAGGCATTATGAAGGAAAGAAATTCCCAAAATTAACTTAAGACACACCTGTTCATTTAAAGGTATTCCAGGTGACTACCTCATGAGGCTGGTTGAGAGAATGCCAAGAGTGTGCAAAACTGTCATCGTCACTTTTCGTGAACCCATCAAACAATCTGGGGTGTTGACAGACACTCACTGCGGTTACAGAGATGGCAGGCGTGGTGCTGCGATTGGTTGTGCACCCTCATGTGATCGGTGATGTAGGCAGCAGACAGGAGCTTGCCGCAGATGTGGCACGGGACCTTCTCCTCGTGGCGGATCATATGGGCACGTAGCCGGTCCCTCGTGGCGAAGCTGGATTCACACGTCTAAACACATCGAGAGTTATGAGGTTATCATTAAAGATACAGAGAAAGCAGTAGTTTAACCCTCTAGAGTTCAAGCTCTGTCTCAGCCGGTTTTTACTACATTTTTTATTTTAAGACCGCTTAATGTATCCAAGAAATGTATAAAAACATTATTGGATTCATTTGGCATTACTGCTATTAGCATTGAATAACAGATTCACTGGAATCAACAGATAGTCCTCACAAAAAAATCTAAAGGAAGTTTGTTCTGAAGTGTCTCTCCTATATCTGAGAGATAAGGAAGATCAGGAAACTTTTTAATTTTTAGACATGTATTTAACCCCTTATTTTAGGCACTAAACTATCTCAATATATACAGTGCATTAAGAAAGTATTCAGACCCCTCCACTTTTCCCACATTTTGTTACGTTACAGCCTTATTCTAAAATGTATACAATAACAAAAAAATCATCATCAATCTATACACAATACCCCATAATGACGGAGAACACCACCACGTTCGTGAGAGTCATCTTTCAACAGATTGGTCTTAATACTTTGTAGGCCAAACCAGTCGGACGCTACAGCCGTTTTTATGAGAACAGCCATTTTCGGGATGTCTCATGGTCTGACAAACACCGCTCTAGCTCTGCCACCACCGCAGATGCAGAAGGGCGATAATCAGCGGATGCACGGCCCATGCAAAAAAAAATCTTTAGCTCAAACAGATGGATTTTGATGGGGATTTTTGTATTGTGATAATTAGATTTCCACAGGGAAGTTTTCAGGGTTAATTGGGGTTGGGATCAATTCCATTTCAATTCAGTCAATTAAGGAAGTAAACTCAAATTCCAACTCCAAAGAAAATTGGAATTTCAGTTCACTTCCTGAATTGACTGAATTTAAATGGAATCGATCCCAACCCCAATTTTATTACAATGGATAATTATGGTACAAAGGATTTAAGGTACAGAGAAGCAAAATCATGGTTAACAATGACTGTATTGAGATTTGAGAGGTGTAAAAAATATATAAAGTAGCACAAACATCAAGTACCGGACACTTGAAGGGTCGTTCAGAAGAGTGGACTTGTCTGACGTGACTGTTGAGATGGTCGGGCCTGAAAGAAGTGAGAAAGGAAGGGTTGAGACCACAATACCTTGTTATACACTTTCTCCAGCTGAAAATGTGAACTTCCAAATTCAAACTTTGTCAGATGTCTTTTGAGATAAGTTCAAGTCCCAGGGCGTGTGTTGTGTAGATACAGCTAAATGCCACAAACCAATATGAATGAAAAAGATAAAAGATTTGTGGTGCTTAAATCTTCCATTCATTTTGGGTTGAGCCTTACAGCTGCATCTACACAACTAATGGCATGGGATGTGGACTCTTCTTGACTACTTTTGAGGTCTAAAACATCTGACAAACTCTTTGGAGTGTACCACAGACACAAAGCGTAAGAAAGCGGCTTGAAATACAGACAGAGGGAGAGGCAATATATGAAAAAAAACTCTGTTGCCTGCCCTAATGAACACAACACTGCTCTCTGGCCTATAGCGTGCCATTCTCACCTGGAGAAAGCCTTGGCACAGTGGGGGCACACGTAGGGTTTCTCCACACCACCTTGGTGAGAGCGCACGTGGTGGCTCATGCGGTCCTTCCTCTTGAACCTCTGCTGGCAGATGGGGCAGGAGAAGGGTTTCTCATCCGAGTGGGAGAGACGGTGTCGGTTAAGGTGATACACATCTCGGAAGGCCTTCCCGCACGTTTCACAAGCGTGATTCTTCCGCACAGGGTTTGGGTTCGATGGCCTCTGGGGGGGGGGGGGGGGGGGTGAGGAGAACAAACATTGTTTGTGAGGAGTACAAACATAATTTTTTATGTATTGTCGGACATGACTATTACACATGCCTTGTTGATTATTTACATATCATATTGTCGATTCTCTGTGTCTTTCCGAACCACGCACACACATGGCTCGCTACACCTAGATCATTTCTCTGGACCGTTTGCATAAAACGCTGAATTCCCTCTATTGAAAATAAGGCTTTTCCACAATCTCCATAAAGACCATGCAAGAGAAACCTAAAGTCTAGTTTTCCTTTTCACGGACGACGACAACAACAACCTCCAGAAGCACCCTGACCCACCTGTACTGTCGCCCCCGCCCCCATGTCAACAGCTGCAGGAGGAGCATGGGGGTTAACGCTAGCCACTACGCTTGCCATGGCAACCTCTTCGCCATCCTGACTACCCACAGTTGGCTGCTGGGACGCCAGCAGTCTGGGAGGGGGGAGAGGGGGAGGAACGGAGAGGTGGAGCAGGGTGAGGGGGACCGTGTACCTCTCCGTCCTACCTCCCGACACCACCTGCGCTGGGCCGGCACCATTGCCACCCTCCTTTGCCCCCTCCTCCTGCTCCCCTGCTCGCTTCATGCGTACCCCGGTGTGGACCGACTGGTGCCGCCGCAGGTTGTAGTTGTTCTTGAACTGCTTGCTGCATATGGCACAGATGTGGGGCACACGGGCAGGCCGGGACACCGTCTTCACTGCAGGACGGAAGACAGGAAGAAGAGAGGGAATGAGAGAGGAAGACAGGGAGAGGAAATGCACATTAATAATAATATCCCTATCAATTCTAAATATAATAGTATGAAGACTAACACGTTATGCTTATAACAGGATAACAGACCACTTGTTTGACAATCTACATTACTTCCTTTTCAACTTAATTGCTGATAACGGCTGAAGAAGCAATGGTATTTCACAACCCATGATTCTCTCACCAGGTAAGGGTTCTTCATTGAGGGCAGCAGTGTCCACCGTGGAAGGAGGATGGATTATGTGCTCTGTGGGAGGGGTCTGAGGAGAGGCCATATGGACTGGTAAGAGTTCGGATTGGAGGGTCCCCTCCACTTGGTTTTGGGTGGGAGTAGTCTGGAGAAATAAACATAGCCATCAGCAAAAAGTCACTGCATTGTCTAGGGCAGCTATTCCCAAACTGGGTACGCGCAATGCCGTCGGGGTACACCAAATAAAAATGTGATTCACATTTTAAAAAAGAAAAATAATTTTAAAATATATATATATTAAAAAATATATATATATATTAAAAAAAACATTCTTCACATTTTCAAAACATTTATATTTTCCAACGGGGCTATACATTTGGGTGAGTTTTTTTCCCTCGCCTGAGTAGCCTCGTTTCACTGCAAAAATCAAATTAAACCATATAGTGTTCAGCGAAACACAACACAATGTCAAATACAGGTAGCCTAGTCAAATAATTAACATCCAATCACATTAACCGTTACTCTTGTGGGAATTCCACTAACGGTCAGTACGTAGCTGCTGCTCATTCCGTTTGCTCGAAAATTGATAAATGGTTAAAACAAGTAAGGCCATAGAAACACATACCAGCTCTACTGGTAGTACTGCTACTACCAGCAGTACTACACCTGTACCTGTCGACAACACAAGTTGTTCTGCTTCCACGAGCACATCCAATGCTAGCATCAGTAATTCTACATTTGTTGTTAGCCCAACTAGCATGGACACTGACAGTTGTGAATCTGATGCAACCGAAGAGCTACTGCCCCCTTACCCGGGAAAGCACCAAACAACAGACAGGGACGTTGGACCATCGAAGAGGCACAAATATGATGAGAACTACATTGATTTATGGTTCACTTATATTGGGAGTAGTACCTTTCCTCAGCCACAGTGTGTTATATGTGCAAAAGTACTATGTCACAACTCAATGAAACCTTCACTCTTAAGCAGACATTTAGAAACAAAACAGACCAATATGAAAAATAAGCCACAGGAGTTTTTTGAGCGAGAATTAAGACAACTTTCGAGTAGTAAGACATGTATAAAAGCAACAGATACCATTAATAAGGAGCTAGAAGCATCTTATATGGTGAGCTACCAAGTGGCTAGGACAGGCAAGCCCCATACTATTGTGGAGGACTTAATTATTCCCGCTACTGCGGATATGGCTGGGACGGTGCTGGGGGAAAAGGCAAAAAAAACTATACAGACAATATCTCCATCAAACAACACTGTTTCACGATGCATCAGTGACATGGCAGATGTTTTGAAACAATTACTGCTTCGCATACAAGCCAGTGAATTCTATGCGTTACAGCTGGATGAGTCAACAGACGTGGCGGGCCTGGCACAGCTCCTGGTATATGTCCGTCACGTTTATGGGGGGTCAATTAAGGAAGACATCCTCTTCTGCAAACCACAGGAAACCAGAACAACAGGAGAGGATCTTTTTTAAGTACTGGACAGCTTTGTGACATCAAATGGACTTTGGTGGTCAAGATGTGTTGGTAACTGTACTGATGGCGCAAAAGCCATGACAGGGAGACATAGTGGAGTGGTAACGTACGTGCAAGCAGTTGCTCCTGACGCCACTTGGGTACACTGCAGCATCCACCAAGAGACTCTTGCTGCCAAAGGAATGCCTGACAGCTTGAAAGACGTTTTGGACACTACAGTGAAAATGGTTAACTTTGTTAAAGCAAAGTCCCTGAACTCTTGTGTATTTTCTGCACTATGCAATGATATGGGAATGTTACGCTTTTACAACATACAGAAGTGCACTGGTTATCAAGGGGCAAAGTATTGACACGTGGTTTTTTTTTATTGAGAGAAGAGCTTTGTTTTCTTCACTGACCATAATTTTCCCTTGTCTGACCGCTTGCATGATGACGAGTTCCTCACAAGACTGGCCTACCTGGGTGATGTTTTTCTCACCTGAATGATCTGAATCTAGGATTACAGGGACTCTCCGCAACTATATTCAATGTGCGGGACAAAATAGAGGCTATGATTAAGAAGTTGGAGCTCTTCTTTGTCTCCCGGGTGGCGCAGTGGTCTAGGGCACTGCATCGCAGTGCTAGCTGCGCCACCAGAGTCTCTGGGTTCGCGCCCAGGCTCTGTCGCAGCCGGCGGCAACCGGGAGATCCGTGGGGCGACGCACAATTGGCATAGCGTCGTCCGGGTTAGGGAGGGTTTGGCCGGTAGGGAGGGTTTGGCCGGTAGGGATATCCTTGTCTCAGTATGTAAAAAATGTAATAAAATGTATGCACTCTACTGTAAGTCGCTCTGGATAAGAGCGTCTGCTAAATGACTAAAATGTCAATGTAAATGTAAATGTCTGCATTAAAAGGTCAACACACAGGTCTTTCCATCATTGTAGGATTTTTTGTGTGCAAATGAACTCAAGCTTACGGACAATGTCATATGTGATATAGCGAAGAACCTGAGTGAGCTGGGTGCGCAATTACGCAGGTACTTTCCCGAAACAGATGGCACAAACAACTGGATTCGTTATCCATTTCATGCCCTGTCTCCAGTCCACTTACCGATATCTGAACAAGAGAGCCTCATCGAAATTGCAACAAGCGGTTCTGTGAAAATTTAATTTAATCAGAAGCCAGTGCCAGATCTCTGGATTGGGCTGCGCTCAGAGTTTCTTACCTTGGCAAATCGCGCTGTTAAGACACTGACGCCCTTTCCAACCACAGACCTATGTGAGAGTGGATTCTCGGCCCTCACTAGCATGAAAACTAAATACAGGCACAGACTGTGTGTGGAAAATTATTTAAGACTGAGACTCTCTCCAATACAACCCAACATTGCAGAGTTATGTGCAACCTTTCAAACACACCCTTCTCATTAACCTGTGGTGAATTATTCACAATTTTCAAGGAACAAAAAGTTGTATATGTAAGATGGCTAAATAAAGAGAAAAATTATTGATTATTATAATATTATTATTTGTGCCCTGGTCCTATAAGAGCTCTTTGTCACTTCCCACAAGCCGGGTTGTGACAAAAACTCACACTAATTCTTATGTTTAATAAATGTATCGTATGTGTCATTCTTTTCCCAATGCAGTTAAGCCAAAACTACGCTCCATTATTTAGAGGGGCGTTCTACTACGCTCCCATTGGCCAGCTAACGTTGTCTCACTCACAGGCGTTCAGCGCAGAGACAGTGACCTTTCAAGGTAAGGATGGAAAGTGTAATTTAACAATTAGCTGCCTACCACAATGCAGGCCTATTATTATCATGTTTGGTAACATTTGCCCATGTATTTATTTTTAGTTTCAATGACTTGTAAAAAATAGCTCAGAACTCTGCTGAATTCCCTCAATTGAAGGTCAGCTAAGTTTACCTAGGCTACTTAACGTTACTAGGTTGGTATTTGAAGTTGTTATATTATCATTAGTAGTCTATTATCAGGTAAAAGCATATGCTTATTATTCATAATTTCTCAAATATTTTAGCTAATCATTCAGTCGAATTACGCTATGCTACAGGCATTGAATCTGTATTTGCGCGTTAAAGGACGTTAATGGATAGCTCTGTCCACATTATGTTATTATATTTTTCAATCTTGAAATACAAGGGCAAACGTTATTAATCAGTGACTGAAATTTCGCGCTAAGTGATATTCACTTCCGGACTTGGAGATCACTCAAAGCGTTGTAGGAACGCCTCTCTGAATAACGGGGCGTGGTTTTGGCTTAACTGCGTTGGGAAAAGAAATACGTTTTTACACGTAGTGTGTGTGGCAGGCTTACAAGGAGTGCAAAAAACAACATTTGAGAGTGCGCTGACCCTGGTGCTAGACGGGGTACACAGCTGGAGGTTGAATGTTTGAAGGGGTAACGGGACGATAAAAAGTTTGGGAACCACTGGTTTAGAGTAAATGCTACTTCGTTTACCTAAATGGCCAGGCCCCTGGGGCTGCAGACAAAAAAATATTCAACAGCCATTCATCAGAAAAGCGCACACACGACTAGAAAGAAGGTCAATTAAAACTTACCTGGAAGAGAAAATTGCTCCAAGCAGCATCCATTTTGCACCAAAGCGATGAAGAGTATAAAATCAGCTAAGTAATCCTGATGGCGATTCGACTAAACCGTTGGCATAATATTTAATCGCACTGTTAATGATTGTGGCGAGAAGATCTATGTTGACAGTATTCAAATGCAGGAAGAAAATTATGCTATTGATCATCCGAAAGGGACATGCAACTATCAAAAATGTACTTTGTCAAAATATTTATCTAACAGGAGTATTCAAGCTATTCAAATTCACACAGGCGTTTCGACTAGGCTGACTGCCTGAGTAGAATTGCCAGCTCCAATAGTGGCCTATTTATCTTTCTTTGGTTTCTAACTTTAATTTTATCAAAGCATAAGGAACGCATATCTCTTGGCATTGATGACTTTGAAACCAAATATCTGTGCGCACAAAATCAATGTTATTTATATAGCCGTAGTCATATAGTAATAGCTCGATCTTAAAATTAAAAGTAATGCATTACGCACAATGACAACTACTATCAGTGTTACAATAAATGCATTTGAAAGAGTAGCAGTTCATTATTTAATTTATGAATCTATTCTTCCGATTTCCCCCAACAGGCCAATCGCTTGTTTGTCGAAGCCTCGCTGTTGGATTCAAGCCCTGACCCTAGCTAAGAGCGATCGCGCCGGGACGCAGCCTATCGCTCCACCTCGGCTGTTCAATTGCGAGGATGTCATCTTTCTTTTTTTATTGCTCGCTCTCCCTCCTCCCTCCATGTATCTTTCTTCCTTTTCTTTTTAAATCCTCTTTCTTCTCCCCCTCCTCTCCTTTTCTTGCGCCGCTATGTCCCAGTTGCTCTTAAAGGGATATAATTTATATTCGTTGGGCGCCCTCTTTAATTCCCCTCTCCCTCATTGGAGCATATCCTTTCTGCCCCCTCCTACTCGGGATTTCGGCCGACAGATATTGCACTACAGTATTTTTCAGACCATCATAAATAGATCTCGGCCGTTGCTAAAGAGAGAAATATTAATGGAGTCTTTTTGTAGGCCCTAACTCCGCCATGTTCGTTGGACAAAGCCTATGAGGAAAATGAATGGCGTATTTGTAGGGTTTTGGATAAACGCCGAAAATAAGGTCTGTGGGAAACACAGATATAGGATATCATATTTGTTCTATTAGATCAACTTCATTAGCTAACGTCATTTTTAGTTTACGTTGGACGTTTTTTGGTAATAATAAAAACCACATACATCTCATAAAGTTAATGTAAACTGACTGCTATTATCTCATAGAACACAACATATAAGATCTCCTAAACCTGTGTTAAAGAAGCATTATGTCGAATTGTTGCATTATAATATATCTGCAGTATAGTAGAATGATAGTGTTTAACATATATATATATATATTGCTTTGGGCTCTTACAAAACACTCCATACAGAACCAATCAGTCGATATAATGTACAAGTATCATCAGAAATCACGCGATGTGAGTCAGACAGTGGGGCGGTGCCTGTCCGACTCGTTGGTCAGAAGGGTCAAATCAGCGATTTATGTCATAATTTCCAAGAAGGCAAACAGCGTCAACCACAACTGTTATTACACCCCGTTTACGTTGGTGGCGGTAATGACCATTTTTATTGTGCTGTAACTAAAACTAGGAGATCTGACGTCCTTTCCCTTCGTCAAAGGTACGTATTAGCGTTTTTTTTTTTACTGTGATTTACAAAGCTAATGTAATGGATTTTAAAAAGTGATTTTACCCCGTGATAGCCCGCTAATATGACCCATAGTAGGGAAGGACATTTCTTGAGAACAATTCGATCTGAATATATAAGTAGAGAAGAACATTTCTTTAGTACAATTCGATTAGAATATATAATCAATTTTAAAAAGATGTGCAATTTTGCATTAGCAGTCTTTTCAGCTTAAATTTCCGGGGAGCCGTGGCATGGTGTCATGACAGAAGTGAGGGAGAGGCGCGATCAATCGTTGATAAACAAACAACTTGACTCGTTTCAGAACGGCTGTGCTTTGCTGTGACTGAGTCAGAGATGTTAGGTGGTGGAGAAGAAAGTGAAGCAAGTATGGAGCATAGTGGTACAAATAAAGGGGTAGAGAATGTGAGTAGGGGTTTGAAGGGGAGCCAGAGGTATGGAGGCAGAAAAGGAAGTTTGAAGAGAGCAACATAGTTTCCAACGCCAGCGGCAGTTCGGGAGTAGAAAGTGCAGAGGAAGGGCAAAGATACATCGCGAGGGGAGCATGGAGGTGAGGAGGAGCGTAACGTGATTATGAACTTTAGGGAGGAAGGGGGAGTTAGGCGACGAGTCCGATAAGGTTGACGACTGTGATAAAAGAGTTGATTGGGGAAATAGTCAACGCTAAAGTGTTACGAGATGGGAGCTTGTTGGTGTTCTGCAAGGACAATGCGCAGAGGGAAAAAGCTCTGAGTGAAGCAAATAGGGAAATGTAAGGTGGTGTCGAGCAGCTGGACTGATCAAGCAGGAAAACAGTGGATTAAAGGGGTGATAACAGGAGTGCCTGTGAGTGTTAGCAATAAACAAGAAAGCGACAACATTTAAGACAACTTGAGAGGAGGCGTTCTAGTGAATGTTCAAAGAGTGCAAGCAACAAGGGGTGGTGTTAGGGTGGATAGCCCGTTTATTCTGTTACACTTCAAGGACCGGGTACTGCCAAATAAAGTAACCATAGGATAAATTAGTTATTATGAACTGTGGTTTGAGCCCTGAATTCTGATTGGCTGAAGGCCATATATCAGACCGTATACCACTGGTATGACAAAACATTTCGTTTTACTGCTCTAATTACACTGGTAACCAGTTTATAATAGCAATTAGGCTCCTAAGCCTGATGTGATTTGTGTGCAGGGAACATGGCTCAAATCAACTGTGGAGTTTATCATACAGGAATATGTAGTGGTTCGTAGGGACAGGGGGCACCTTCATAAAGCAAGGACTTTCTTATAGGATGCTAGGCAAAGGTATTGAACAGGAATATGTAGTGGTGGAGGTGTGGTTGAGAGGAGGGGTGTTAATGGTAGTGAACTACTATAATCTGTGTCAGATATTGGACCTGGAAGTGCTGGAGAGGGTGGAGGGCCAGGATAGAAGTAAGGTAATGTGGTGTGGGGATTTGAATGCCCATAACACACTCTGAGGGGGGAAATGGCCAAGTGATGGACAATCCGATAGAAATGACAGATCTGGTGTGCCTGAATGATGGCAGAGGGACCAGGAAAAGAGTCTGCCTTGGACCTCACTCTGGTATCTAGTGCGATGGCAGGAATCTGTGAGTGGGAGGTATGCCCACAGGTATGCGAGGAGTCGACAGTAGGGAGTGATCACTACTATGCACAGTAGGCCGGAGGGAGGAGGAGGTGTCAGTGGATGGAGTAGGCAGGTGGGTGTTTGGAAGGGCAAAGTGGGATCAGTTTCAGGAGCTGAGTGAGCAGGTGATGGCTCGGGTGGATATGAGAGGGGATGTGGATAGTATGAATAACTGGATGAGAACAGAGTTAGTGGGGGCAGCTACTGAGGATATACCTAAGAGTTCAGGGAGGAGGAGGAAAGAAGTCCCATGGTGGACGGAGGAGTGTGTGGCAGCTGTGAGGAGTAGAAACAGGACATTTAGAGTACTGAAAAGGATGCATAACTTCCAACATCTGATTCAGTATCAGCAGGCCCTGGTGAGGAGAACTATCTGTCAGTCTGATTCAGTATCAGCAGGCCCAGGCTCTGGTGAGGAGAACTATCTGTCAGTCTGATTCAGTATAAACAGGCCCAGGCTCTGGTGAGGATAACTATCCGTGAGTCTGATTCAGTATCAGCAGGCCCAGGCTCTGGTGAGGAGAACTATCCCTCAGTCTGATTCAGTATAAGCAGGCCCAGGCCCTGGTGAGGAGAACTATCCCTCAGTCTGATTCCGTATCAGCAGGCCCAGGCCCTGGTGAGGAGAATTCTCCCTCAGTCTGATTCAGTATCAGCAGGCCCAGGCCCTGGTGAGGAGAACTATCCCTCAGTCTGATTCAGTATCAGCAGGCTCTGGTGAAGAGTACATACAGTTCATTTTCTATAAAAGTTACAGTTCTCTGCAGTGGTAAGGTAAATGTGACAAAATCTCTCGTGCCAAGCACAGAGTTGATTTAGAGTTTTCTAATAACTTGTGCAATGAAATATCCCCCTGATAGTGGAGTTTCAAATCTGCAGCTACTGTAGTCTGTTCTACAACAACTTTGTGTCTGCCTGTCTGTCTTAGTCAGGGCAGTTCATCCCATGTGTTCCTGTGGCCCTACGATGGGAGTGGAGGAGACAAGATGACCATGACTGTCACAGCCAGTACAACTGTATTCTGACTGTTAACATTAGAGGTAGGACTTATATTACATTTGGAAACTAAGACATCTGCGTCCTTCACCATTTTGCAAAGTGTCTCTGAGCATCAACTGTAGCAGCACCATGCTCAGAGACAGTTTCTCCCGCCAAGCCATAAGACTGTTGATGAAAACTGAACTGACTCTTTGCTGCTATGGCAACTACTGTACTTAATTTACTGTAGTTATCGACTTATTTCATTGTAGATGTATAACTGGAAATCAGTTAAGTATTGAGATGACCCATTGTTCAGGATTGTGTTGATATCATTTTGCAACAAAAAAAACGCAGATGTTACAGCACCGGCAATACAACTCTGTCGGCAGAAGGTCCTGAAGGAGGAAGCCGAGGCAAAGGAGGAGTTGGTGGTGCTGCTAAACAGCATTCTAGGTTAAATTCCATGTGTTTTGTTCATAACTTTTATTTATATTCAATGATCCTTTTCTGCAAACTCAATCAGATGAATTGGAAGCAGGGCTTCAGTAGCTGGAGGCTTTCTCCTTCAGAGCTCCTCTTTATGGAATGGTTTGCCGATGTGAAAGAATCTGACTCGGTCTCAACCTTCAAGTCTAGACTAAAGACCTCTCTCTCTTCTGTCAGTCCTATGATCGAGTGTAGTCTGGCCCGTGGGTGGGAAGGTGAACGGAAAGGTACTAGCCCCCACAACCCACCCCACCCATGAACCTCGAGATCCTAAAACATGAAAGCCATCTGACCCTAGAGTGTTTTGCACCCTCTATAGCCATTGCGGTCTTTGCCTGACCCTGCCGGTCATCTACAGTATGAACGTTTGAGCGTGTTTTTGTGTGCCCTATGCCGTTCTGATTATCCATCTGTCTGACAAGCATGCACACCAAGAACTGCTTGTGTTGTGCTTCTGACTCTGCATTGCTTGCTCTTTGGTGTTTTCAGGCAGGGTATATGTAAAGCACCATGTGATGCTGTTTTACAATTGCTGATGTAAAAAGGGCTTTATAAAATACATTTGATTTGATGATGAAATCCTTGCTGTGGTTTCACTGACAATTTGATATTTTAGTAAAATTCCTAACATTGTCCATAAGATATTTCTCTCTAACCTGTGAGCATTGCAAATGTAGAACTCAGCACAAATGCCAGTGTGGTTTATTATGTTCTGCAATAGATTTAATTAAGCCCTTGATTATGTTGTAGGCAGCACCCAGTTGGACGTGGAAGTTTGGGACCCGTCAGATAAAGGAGACCCTCACGGACAAGAGGACGTTGTTCCTTACCTGGCAGGAGAGATGCGTGGAAACTCTGGCAGAACAAGAGTAAGTCGCGTAAGCAGTTGCTACATCTCTGACCTAAGGTTTTATCCCATCTCTAAACACCCCTTTCTGTCTGGCTTAGCCCTACCAGTCATGACTGCCATGTTCTGTGTCCTAGTCTCCCCATCTCTTGGATCTGCATAGCTACTTCCTGTTACTTTATACTCTTTATACTCTTATAACCACCTCCTGCTTTCACCCTTTCCACTACATATCCCAGAAACATGAGTACCCCCCTGCTTTAATCTATTGTACATGAAATACCAACACTTCACTCTGCATAATCCACTCTGCACTCCAAATGGATTTTGCCTTCCTAACTGGTTAGTTTTATGTTGAGATGCTTTCATACTGTTTATATTTTCACTTGTATATCTGTATAATATTTTCAAGGTCTGACATGATGTCCCCGGCAATCACCGATGAAAGGAACGCTCAGTTGACTACTCGGCTTAAGAAGTCAACTGCTTCTTTAGGATGTTGTCTTCATATTTGTCCCACTGTATTGGGGCTAGTCGACATAGGTTTTAAACCTTTTAACATAAATGTTCACGTTTCAGCCTGGAGAAAAGGTTGAAGGCCATGGAGAAGAGAAGCTGGTCTCTTCAACACTGTGCAGCAATTTTGGAAAGCCTGCAGACTAAGAAGACTCACTGTCTGCTGGCTACAATCCATAGGCTGGTCCTGTAGCGCTCTTTCTATTGTGGCCAGGTACTGCAGCCAATTCAGTGTTGTTGAACACTGCATCAAACCCTGGCATATCACTGCTGTTGTTATCTACGTCTCATTCACCCAGGTGTTTTGAACTATATGAAAGATTTCAAACTTCAAGATTTTCATTACCATTTCTAAAAATAGATCTTTAGATGGACAAACCATTGCTGTGCGGCTCTCCAGAAGAATCGAGCGGACATCGGAGAGAATTAAACGGCAGACAATGGGAGGAACTGGAGTACGTGGATGTTCTCCAGCAAGACCATCCAGTCTGGTCCCAGGTGTCCAACAGCTTGGGGGACAGTCTGCTCCGGGCAAAGCAGCGTGCAGTGATGCTGCATAACATGTGCCTTAGGAGACGCACACAATACAGGCAGACCTACACAATGGGCTTTTTGTATTGCCAGCAAGAGCTGGGGCTTTTTAAAGATGCAGAACATATTAAATGCAGAACATATTAAAGCTCTAGCAAGCATTTTCAAGGTTGGCTGTTGATGGCTTAGTCAGCTCAGATGTAAAAGAGGACAGTGAATCGGAGGACAGTGATTCAGAGGATGAAAGTGGTTGAGGAATGAATGTCTGTCTATGCGTGAGTTTTATAGGGCAAACTATACACTGAGTATTTCTAACATTAGGAACACCTTCCTAATATTGAGTTGCACCCCCCCCCCAGCCCCCCTTTTGCCCTCAGAACAGCCTCAAATCGTCGGGTAATGGACCTGTACAACTTCACTCAACTGTGGGAAGCATTGGAGTCAACCTGGGCCAGCATCACTGTGGAACGCTTCGACACATTGTAGAGTCAAATCAAATTGTATTTGTCACATGCGCCGAATACAACAGGTGTAAACTTGCCCATGAAATACTTACTTACAAGCCCTTATACAACAATGCAGTTAAGAAAATAGAGTTAAGAAAATGCATTTACTAAATAAAGTTTAAAAAAAGTAACAATTAAAAAACGATAACGAGGCTATATAAAGGGGGTACCGGTACCGAGTCAATGTGCGGGGGTGCACATTGACTCGGTACCGGTACCCCCTTTATACCCCCTTTACACTAAAAACCTACTCCACTGATTATTGCTAGGACTTAGTAGTGAGGTTGTTTCCATGAAATGTTGGCTGATGCGGTACACTATTGTTATGTTACTGTGTTATGTTGTTATTGACATGGTGACTTTACTTTTTCAGAATAAACTTCACCAAGAACATTTACATGTACCAGGAATTTGACCTGGTGCTGATATACAGTATATGGATTATAAGAATAATATAACAATATTACAAGGGCTCATGTATTCTAGTATGCTGTGCTGGAGTATGGTGAATGTTCAACTTGTCAGCTGCACCAAAGAGCTAGAGAAGGAGCTTGAGCAAGTACAATTGTCACACCCTGATCTGTTTCACCGGTCTTTGTGATTGTCTCCACCCTTCTCCAGGTGTCGCCCATCTTCCCCATTATCCCCTGTGTATTTATACCTGTGTTTTCTGTTTGTCTGTTGCCAGTTTGTCTTGTTTGTTCAAGTCAACCAGCGATTTGTGTCTCAGCTCCTGCTTTTTCAGTCTCTTTCTCACTCCTGGTTTTGACCCTTGCCTGTAATGACTCCGAGCCCACCTGCCTGACCACTCTGCCTGCTCCTGAGCCTGCCTGCCGAACTGTACCTTTGTCCCCCTCTGGATTACCGATCTCTCCCTTACCCTGACCCTGAGCCTGCCTGCCACCCGGTACCGTTGCCCCACCTCTGGTTTACTGACCCCTGCCTGCCTTGACCTGTCTATTGCCTGACCCTGCGTGCCGTCCGGTACCGTTGCCCCACCTCTGGTTACTGACCCCTGCCTGCCTTGACCTGTCTATTGCCTGACCCTGTTGGAATATTAAACTATTGTTTATTCTACGTGGTCTGCATCTGGGTCTTACCTTCCTACCTGGTACAATGCAGATTACTATATTTTTCTACCCTGTTCCACAGCACTACCCTCACGTTTTGGTGATGGTGACTTTAACGGAATGTAAACTCAGCAAAAAAAGAAACGTCCTCTCATTGTCAACTGTGTTTATTTTCAGCAAACTTAACGTGTGTAAATATTTGTATGAACAAAAGATTCAACAACTGAGACATAAACTGAACAAGTTCCACAGACATGTGACTAACAGAAATGGAAAAATGTGTCCCTGAACAAAGGGGGGGTCAAAATAAAATCAAAAGTAAAAGTATCTGGTGTGGCCACCAGCTGCATTAAGTACTGCAGTGCATCTCCTCCTCATGGACCGCACCAGATTAGCCAGTTCTTGCTGTGAGATGTTACCCCACTCTTCCACCAAGGCACCTGCAAGTTTCTGGGGGGAATGGCCCTAGCCCTCACCCTCCAATCCAACAGGTCGCAGACCTGCTCAATGGGATTAAGATCAAGGCTCTTTGCTGGCCATGGCAGAACACTGACATTCCTGTCTTGCAGGAAATCATGCACAGACTAAGCAGTATGGCTGGTGGCATTGTCATGTCAGGATGAGCCTGCAGGAAGGGTACCACATGAGGGAGGAGGATGTCTTCCCTGTAGCGCACAGCGTTGAGATTGCCTGCAATGACAACAAGCTCAGTCCGACGACGCTGTGACACACCGCCCCAGACCATGATGGACCCTCCACCTCCAAATCGATCCCGCTCCAGAGTACAGGCCTCGGTGTAACGCTCATTCCTTCGACGATAAACGTAAATCTGACCATCACCCCTGGTGAGACAAAACCGCGACTCGTCAGTGAAGAGCACTTTTTGCCAGTCCTGTCTGGTCCTCAAACGTGACACTACTCACATGAAATTCTGATTTGTCTTTATTGTCTGGAACCTGCTGAGTTACCAGCCATGGGTCATATTCACTAGGGGGAATTCAGACCTGAGTTAAAAGCACGTAAATGGAACTACATTCCCTTTTTATACACTCTTCTCTCCGCCTATTCTGACCTTGAACTCAAACATGGGGAGAAGCCCGTGCCAGCAAGGTAAGCATTTGGGGTGGAGATCAAAGAATGGAGGTGTGGCGGACGTGTGTCTTAAGCCTTACTCTAACCTAGACTTGATTCCCCTCATAATTCCATCACCTTTACACGCAAGGAAACAATGAATCAGGTGGAGCCTGTTGGTGCCAAGTGGAAAACATTTAATTGAGTTTTTCCCGATAGAAATAACACCATTCTCCATGCACTGTAATTTACCATTGATAAGAGATAGGTAAAAGAGTAATCTAGTTGGATGAGGGGATTGTAAATACAAAATACAATTGTTTTAGATCTATGTTACCTTATGATCGGTGGAGACAAATATGAAACCAGTCATATGGCAGCAAACTGAAGCGTATCAACATGAAAGTAGGCTATGTGTACCCCTTTTCCTACCGGGAAGTATTGTGAAATGCTGTGCCATTATGCAGAATTTTTATTGTATGGCCTACCTTGCAGAGATGAATGTTGGAGACATTCAATAAGATGACAAGTCAAATCCATGCAGAGTGACAGTCAGGCAAAATGTAACCTTTGTGAGCTCTACCATGTTATAATTTCAGCCCAGACAATTTGTATTATGTTAAATATTACCTACTATTAGTAGCCACTGTCAGTAATACCAACACATAGGGGATACAAGGGCAGATTTGTCCTGTTCTTTTTACAACTTAAAAAAAAATAATATTATGTAATTGTTTTGTTGCTGTAACACTACTAGCCACTTAGCTAAAGCCAACTTTATTAAGTTGCTAACTCAGCTCCCAACCTCATAAATAGCTACCAAGAAGCCATTTCAGGCTATCAATCAAGTTAGAGTAGCTAGCTTTTCTAACTATCTTAGCTGGCATGCCTGCTAGCAAGGTTGATAGACTTTAGAAAAGCAAGCAATAACTACATTTACTGAATAAGACCCACATTAATTTAAATATTTTGCCCAGATTTTAGCAGAGATGCAGATAAGCATATGTTGTTTCTTCAAAAAAAGAACCACCAGTCAGGAGGAAACAGATAGCTTTTTTTTAAACATAGAATAAGCTAAATGATTATGGCTCTAGATCGCAAGGAAAATGCTGTTTCAGGTGTTTAAAAAAAGTAAAAATTCTCCACTTAAAGACCGGGGACCTAGTCCCCTCCAGGCCACGCCCCAGCCATCCTCACATACTTTGTTCTCCCTCAGATTTTTGACGTGTTAGTTCCCTTCATTTTGTAGCCTACATTTGGCATCACTCCAATATATCGTTAGTTTCATGTCCGTGTGTTTGTTTCTGAGGGTCGCTAGCAATAGCGGATAATATTTAATTACAAGTTGTGCAATAATTTGGGACATGTAGCCTATATGAATCATTACGGTAATTTAAACCTGGAGCCAGGCGCACGGTTCATGACGACTGGACCGTTGTCATCATAGTTCCATGATCAGATTAGGTTACAGGACAATTGTTCAAACACTATAGTACACTTTTCTACACCTCCAGGATTTCATAGATTGAACAACTGAATATGGCAACTTTCAGGATGAATCAAACCACTGTATTTTTGATTCACCAATATATTTTGTGCCTAATTGCTCTCCAAACCTATTTTTTTATGAAGTAGGTAGATTCATAAATACTTTGCGAAACAATAATATACAAGATCAGACTGTTTTTCAATCTACCAAACAAAGACAAATGTATATTTTAATGTCTTTCTTTCATTGATCCCTAATATTCAAAATCATCCTCTTGATATATTAGTGAGTCTGTCGAGAATTTCTTTATTAAAGTTACACAGTATTTAAAAAGATGGCTTGAGATAAATGGATTGAAACCTCTATTAAATGAAAACTCCATGACAAAATCTGTTGACCAACAGGGTTTTCCACAGTTGAATGAAATGTTTTCTGTGCACAGAAGGGAGCCACACCCAAAGAGATCATTATGCACCTGCATATGGTAAATCTGAATACCAAATACTAAAAGGTTTTGCTAAGGTGACCTCTAATGAATAAGGGCCTTGTGAGTGGAGGCCTACGCAACAAATGGTTGCCATCCCTTGGCCTTAAAACCTAGCTCAACTTGCACCACAAATTCACTGACAAGTGGCTCGCACCTTGCAATGATGGGAATGCACTGTGAGAATGTCATCTAAGATTTGAACTTCATTTTGTTCTTCATGCTAGAGTGTGTGAGGGCTCAGTAGCAAAAATCATCATCTTGAAATCCCTAGAAAATTCACCTAACGTTTTCATTTAAAAATCCAACAAATAAACATAAACAATAGTGTTATTTTCAAGATGACAATTGCAATCCAGAAGGATTAATAATGTTCGTGTGAACCAATGATGCTTCATTTGGATATGTCACATTCCTTTTTTAGTGGGGTCAGACCTTTTAAAAGGTTCACACAAGTTTTTTTTAAATGATATATGTTTATCTACATAGGTGGCAATATAACTAGACTGTGTATTATTAATAATCATTATTACCTGTTACACACACACACCCTACCTGACAATAAAACAAAATACTTTCCAACCTTTCCCTGTCACGACTTCCGCCGAAGTTGGTCCCTCTCCTTGTTCGGCGTTCGGCGGTCGCCGTCACCGGCTTTCTAGTCACCACCGATCCATGTTTCATTTTCGTTTTGTTTTGTCTGCATTGTACACATCTGGTTTCCATTCCATAATCATGTTCCTTATTTAACCCTCTGGCTTCCCCTTTTGTTTTGTGCGTGATTGTGTTTGTCAAGTGGTTCCGTGTACGTGTTCTGGATTGTTTATGTTTATCCTTGTTGGATTATTGTTGATATTGAGTAAAGATCGTGGCTTTACTCATACCTGTGTCCTGCGCCTGACTCCGCTTCATTGAATTCACCTGGAACACTGACAGAATCACGCACCAAAAGAATGGAGTCAGGTGTGGAGCGCGTCCAGCAGCATGCGACTATGTTGCAGAGTCTCTGTACTGCCATGGATCGGGTGCTGTAAACTATGGAGAGATGGGAGAGAGGGGGTTTTCCGGCAACCCCATCATCATCAACCCCGCTCCCACAACAACCTCTCTCGACGTCCACCCCTCCTTCACCAGCATCCAGTGGAATTCGGCTAGCGCTCCCGGGGGTATATGACGGAACGGCTGCCGGGTGCCAGGGGTTTCTTCTCCAGCTGGAGCTCTACCTGGCAACCGTTCAGCCGGCTCCTTCGGGACGCGAGAGTGTGAACGCCCTCATCTGCTGTCTGACGGGTAAAGCACTGGAATGGGCCAACGCAATCTGGAGTACATCTGGGCGGCGGGGAGACTGAACCCTCGCCAGGCGAGGTGGGCCATGTTTTTCACCCGCTTGGTTTTCACCCTATCATACAGACCAGGTTCCCAGAACGTGAAGGCAGACGCGCTGTTCCAGATGTATGACACAGAGGAGCGGTTCGCGGATCCCACTCCCATAATTCCGGTTTCTTGCCTGGTGGCACCGGTGGTATGGAGGTGGACGCGGACATCGAGCGGACTTCACAGAGCCGACTCCCGCACAGTGTCCAGTTGGGCGTCTGTACGTTCCGTCTGATGTCGTTTGATCTGTTGGGCCCACACATCACCCTCCTCTGGTCATCCTGGCATCAGTCGGACAGTGCGCTGTCTTACTGGGAAGTACTGATGGCCCACGTTAGCTAAGGACATGAGGGTTTATGTTTCCTCCTGCTCGGTGTGCGCCCAGTGCAAGGCACCCAGACACCTGCCCAGAGGGAAATTACAACCCCTTTCCGTTCCACAACGGCCGTGGTCACACCTATCGGTGGATTTCGTGACAGATCTTCCCCGTCACGGGGTAACACCACGATCCTGGTTGTTGTGGATTGGTTTTCTAAGTCCTGCCGTCTCCTTCTTTTGCCCGGTCTCCCTACGGCTCTACAGACTGCGGAGGCCCTGTTCACCCACGTCTTCCGGCACTACGAGGTGCCTGAGGATATAGTTTCTGATCGGGGTCCCCAGGGTGTTTATGGAACGCCTGGGGGTCTCGGTCAGCCTCACCTCAGGTTTTCACCCCGAGAGTAACGGGCAGGTGGAGAGAGTTAACCAGGATGTGGGTAGGTTTCTGCGGTCCTATTGCCAGGACCGGCCGGGGGAGTGGGCGGTGTTCATCCCCTGGGCGGAGGTGGTCCAAAACTCCCTCCGCCACTCTTCCACTAACCTATCACCTTTTCAGTGTGTGCTACCTTATCAGCCGGTCCTGGCACCATGGCATCAGAGCCAGATTGAGGCTCCTGCGGTGGATGAATGGTTTCGGCACTCGGAGGAGACATGGGACGCTGCCCATGTGTCACATTCGTCATAACGATGACCAAGGCGCAGCGTGATTTGAATACATTCTTCTTTAATAAACGAAATAAACACTAAACAAACTAACAAAACAACAAAACGAACGTGAAGCTATATGGCTAGTGCAGAACAGGCAACTAAACGTAGAATAACAACCCACAAAATACCCAAGGAATATGGCTACCTAAATATGGTCCCCAATCAGAGACAACGATAAACAGCTGCCTCTGATTAAGAACCAATCTAGGCAACCATAGACATATAAACACCTAGACTAGAAAAACACTGAGACATACAAAACCCCCTAGACAATACAAAAACTAAACAAACCACCCTTGTCACAACCTGACCTAACCAAATTATAAAGAAAACAAAGATAACTAAGGTCAGGGCGTGACAGTACCCCCACCCCCCCCCAAAGGAGCGGACTCCCGGCCGCACACCTAAACCTATATGGGAGGGTCTGGGTGGGCATCTAACCTCGGTGGCGGCTCTGGTTCTGGACGCCGCCCCCCATCTTTACCCTGGACCCTCCGCCTTTGTTGAGCTGAACCGTGGCTCATTGCCGGAGGCTCTGGACTGTGGATCATCGCCGGAGACCCGGGCTAGGGACCGTCGCCGGAGACCCCGGGCTGGGGACCGTCGCTGGAGACCCCGGGCTGGGGACCGTCGCTGGAGACCCCGGGCTGGGGACCGTCGCTGGAGACCCTGGGCTGGGGACCGCCGCTGGAGACCCCGGGCTGGGGACCGTCGCTGGAGGCCCCGGGCTGGGGACCTTCGCTGGAGGCTCCGGACTGGGGACCGTCGCTGAAGACCCCGGGCTGGGGACCGTCGCTGGAGACCCCGGACTGGGGATCGTCGCTGGAGGCTCCGGACTGGGGATCGTCGCTGGAGGCTCCGGACTGGGGATCGTCGCTGGAGACCCCGGGCTGGAGACCTTCGCTGGAGACCCCGGGCTGGGGACCGTCGCTGGAGACCCCGGGCTGGGGACCTTCGCTGGAGGCCCCGGGCTGGGGACCTTCGCTGGAGGCTCCGGACTGGGGACCGTCGCTGAAGACCCCGGGCTGGGGACCGTCGCTGGAGACCCCGTACTGGGGATCGTCGCTGGAGGCTCCGGACTGGGGATCGTCGCTGGAGGCTCCGGACTGGGGATCGTCGCTGGATGCTCCGGACTGGGGATCGTCGCTGGAGGCTCCGGACTGTGGCCCGTCGTTGGAGGTTCCGGACTGTGGCCCGTCGTTGGAGGTTCCGGACTGTGGCCCGTCGTTGGAGGTTCCGGAATGTGGCCCGTCGTTGGAGGTTCCGGTCTGTGGCCCGTCGTTGGAGGTTCCGGTCTGTGAACTGTCGCCGGAAGCTCTGGACTGGGTACTGTCGCCGTACACTCTGGACTGGGTACTGTCGCCGGACGCTCTGGACTGGGTACTGTCACCGGACGCTCTGGACTGCCGAGGCGCACTGTAGGCCTGGTGCGTGGTGCCGGAACTGGTGGTACCGGGCTGAGGACACGCACCTCAGTGTGAGGAGCAGGAATAGGACGTACTGGACTCTGGTGGCGCACTGGAAGCCTGGTGCGTGGTGTCGGCACTGGTGGTACTGGGCTGGTGACACACACCTCAGGGCGAGTGCGGGGAGCAGGATCAGGACGTACTGGACTGTGGAGGCGTACTGGAGGTCTGGAGTGTAGAGCTGACACAACCCGTCCTGGCTGGATGTTTATTTTCGCCCTGCAAATGCAGGGTATCCTGGTCCAAGGAGGTACACTGGAGACCAGTAGCGCTGAGCCGGCACCCTCCTTCCTGGCTGGATGCCCATTCTAGCCCGGCCAATGCGAGGAGCTGGAATAGAGCGCACCGGGCTAGAATTGCGCACTGGAGACACCGTGCGCTCCACCGCATAACACGGTGCCTGACCAGTAACACGCTCCCCACAGTAAGCACGAGGAGTTGGCTCAGGTCCCCGACCTGACTCATGCAATGGTCAACCCACACATCCTCCGAGAGCAACTTCTCCCAACCATCCAGGAACAGTTTGGTGACGAACAATGCAATTTCCAGCATGATGGAGCACCTTGCAATAAGGCAAAAGTGATAACTAAGTGGCTCGGGGAACAAAACATCGATATTTTGGGTCCATGGCCAGGAAACTCCTCAGACCTTAATCCCATTGAGAACTTGTGGTCAATCCTCAAGAGGTGGGTGGACAAACAAAAACCCACAAATTCTGACAAACTCCAAGCATTGATTATGCAAGAATGGGCTGCCATCAGTCAGGATGTGGCCCAGAGGTTAATTGACAGTATGCCAGGGCGGATTGCAGAGGTCTTGAAAAAGAAGCGTCAACACTGCAAATATTGTCTCTTTGCATCAACTTCATGTAATTGTCAATAAAAGCCTTTGACACTTATGAAATGCTTGTAATTATACTTAAGTATTCCATAGTAACATCTGACAAAAATATCTAAAGACACTGAGGCAGCAGACTTTGTGAAAAATAATATTTGTGTCATTCTCAAAACTTTTGGCCATGACTGTATGTATTCAATTATTTATCTAATTATTCACAATTTCGTCCATTTTATTCATTTATATACACTGAACAAAAATATAAATGCAACATGCAACAATTTCAGAGATTTTACTGAGTAGCAGTTCATATAAGGAAATCAGTCAATTTAAATAAATTCATTAGGCCGTAATCTATGGATTTCACATGACTGGGAATTCAGATATGCGTATGTTGGTCACAAAAAAAGTTAAGGTACCTTAAAAAGGTAGGGGCGTGGATCAGAAAACCAGTCAGTATCTGGTGTGACCACCATTTGCCTCATGTTGCGCGACACATCTCCTTCGCATAGAGTTGATTTGGCTGATGATTGTGGCCTCTGAAATGTTTTCCCACTCCTCTTCAATGGCTGTGCAAACTTGCTGGATATTGGCGGGAACTGGAACACGGTGTCGTAGACGTCGTAAACGTGCTCAATGGGTGACATGTCTGGTGAGTATGTAGGCCATGGAAGAACTGGGCCATTTTCAGCTTCCAGAAATGGTGTACAGATCCTTGCGACATGGGGCTGTGAATTATCATGCTGAAACATGAGGTGATGGCGGTGGATGAATTGCACAACAATGGGCCTCAGGACCTCGTCACGATATCTGTGCATTCAAATTGCCATCAATAAAATGCATTGTGTTTGTTGTCCGTAGCTTATGCCTGCCCATACCATAACCCTACCGCTACCCTAGGGCACTCTGTTAACAGTGTTGACACCAGTATCCGCTCGCCCACACAACGCCATACACACTATCTGCCATCTGCCCAGTACAGATAAAACTGGGATTCATCTGTGAAGAGCACACTTCTCCAGCGAGCCAGTGGCCATAGAAGGTGAGCATTTGCCCACTGAAGTCGGTTACGACGCCGAACTGCAGTCAGGTCAAGACCCTGGTTAGGATCACAAGCACGCAGATAAGCTTCCTTGAGACGGTTTCTGACAGTTTGTGCAGAAATTCTTTGGTTGTGTAAACCCACAGTTTCATCAGCTGTTCAGGTGGCTGGTCTCAGACGATCCCACAGGTGAAGAAAGCGGATGTGGAGGTCCTGGGCTGGCGTGGTTACACGTGGTCTGCGGTTGTGAGGCCGGTAGAACGTACCGCCAAATTTTCTAAAATGACGTTGGAGGCGGCTTATGGTAGAGAAATTAACATTCAATTCTCTCACAACAGCTCTGGTATGCTAATTGCACGCTCCCTCAAAACTTGAGACATCTGTGGTATTGTGTTGTGACAAAACTGCACATTTTAGTGGCCTTTTATTGTCCCCAGTATAATGATCATGCTGTTTAATCAGCTTCTTGATATGCCACACCTGTCAGGTGGATGGATTATCTTGGCAAAGGAGAAATGCTCACTAACAGGGACGTAATCAAATTTGTGCACAACATGTTTGAGAAGTCAGCTTTTTGTGGCAGCCTAGTTAAGAGCATTGGGCGAGTAACCAAAAGGTTGCTGTTTTGAATCCTCAAGCCGACTAGGTGAAAGATCTGTCAATGTGCCCTTGAGCAAGGCACGTAACCCTAATTGCTCCTGGAAGTCACTCTGGATAACAACGTCTGCTAAATGACTCAAATGTAAAAAATGTATGGAACATTTCTGGGATCTTTTATTTCAGCTCATGAAACATGGGACCAACACTGTGCTTATGTTTTTGTTCAGTATATTTATGCATTTATTTATTTCTATATTTCCTTAATATGATAATGAGGGGGTTGTCAATCAATGTGGTATCTAACACACCATTGGTTGATCAATGAAAGTGTTTAACTGTTAGTCTACACCTGTTGTTTATGAATCATGTGGCAAATACATTTGATTTGAATGTCACTGCGTTGCTTTTTGCCTGGCTTTGATGGCCTGAAAAGTAAACAATCAAACTACATACACTTGAGAGATTTATAACCAGTAAATAGCTATATTAGCCCAGTTATTATGGCAAGTAGTATGGCTGTAATCAGGTGAACGGTTGCCGGAGACTTGGCAGTGCTGGCTAATGCTGCTGAAAATGATGCCTCTCCAGATTACCTGCTTTTCCATGTGGATCCATTTATCAAAAATGTGGGTCAGCTAGCTGCTACAACGAACACAGAAGTGGACCCGGTTAGTTCTTAACAATTTCAAGAAATTTGCCCTCCGACTTCACCAGAGTGCAGGTGATAAGAGAGTCCTAGTGCAGCACACCATAGACAATTGCCCTCTGGTAACCATAATCGCACAGTTTTTCAACTGTTCGTTCAGTATATTACCGTTTCTGTTTAATTAAACGTTGAACACAGTTCTGTCGTACTGAATGCAGCCCAGGCAAATTAAATTGAGCAACGTGCCGTGACATTTATCAACCAATGGTGTGTTACCAAACGTATGTGTGTTACCCACATACGTTTGCTTGACAACCCTCATTATCATATTGGAGGATGAAATACAGAAAGAAAGAAATTAAGAAATTGTACATGAATGAAAGTGGGATTACTTATTTAAATAATGATTTATCTTCTTTTTTTAAAAGGCAGACCCTCTTAACCTGACCAGACCTGTCAATCGCCTATCTCAATTCCAACCAATCAGGGCGCTTGGACGCACTCCGAGGCTCTGCTCACGCAAACCTCAAGTCCGAGCATGTTCACCTACCGTCATCTTTCCGCTCCGAGCCATCAGAGACCTGAAAGGGGAAGTTTTTGTGTCCTGAGAGGAACGGGAAGATGGCGGAAACTGAGGTTTTGTTTCAAACTGCTAGTGAGTCGGGTGAAGATAGTAACACGGAGAGTGAGAATGAGTGGGTGACAGTGGCAAAGAAAAAGGGAAACAAGAGAAGTAAAGCTGTGGTGGAAAATAGGAAACCACTAGATTCATTTTTAGTTTGCTTTGTAGTTGGTTTTGGATTAATGCTACCTGGGAAATCCGTTTAACGTCTCGAGGAAAATCTGGAATGTGTTGGAGGAAAGTGTGAAATCGGCGATAGTCACAAGAAGTGGTCTTATATAGATTTTTTTTGTCCTTCTGCAGAGGAGAAGAAGCGTGTATTAAGACTAAAAAAGATATCGAAGTGGAATGTTTCCTGTATGGATTTTTTTAGCAGGGCGCCTATAAAGGGGGTTATTTCTGGGGTGGCACTAGAAGTAAAGGCAGAGGATATAACTGAAGACAGATGGAGTGGTCAGGGCACCTAGACTGACCTGTATGGTGGATGGAGAAAATTATTTTACTGGATCCATGCTACTGTTCTTTTATGAAGAGTCTCTCTCTTCTCATATAAAGTTAGGATTCATGAGATACCCTGTCAGAGTTTTTGTGCACAAAGCCCCTTCAGTGTCATAAATATAAAATATTTGGTCATGTGTCAAGTGTGTGCAGGAGGGAAGAGTATCATATGCCAGATCAAGTGAAATGCTCCAATTGTGGAAGCGAACATGCGCCTGAATTCCCGGAGTGCAATGTTAGACCGAGGTGAAGGAGACCGAGGTGGCAAGGGCAAGGAATGTCCAGCATGTCTCCTATCTGGTGGCTGTGAGAAGATGGGAAGGAACGAGTAGCGGGGAAGAAACAATGGTAGTAGAGCCACCACGACTAGTGAAGGTTTCTCATCATCATCCGAGGGATAGTGAAATGCTACATGTTTAAAAGGTGGACTTTGTATTATTTAATGCAATGATCATTAACTGTACAGCACAAGCAGAGAAGAAGTCTAAGAAAATTTGAATCATTGTGAATGCAGCTGAACGTTTTTTGGGGTCTTTGTGATTTCACAGCTTAGGACGTGCAAGAAATCCTGTCTGTGAATGACCCGCCATCACAGGCCCCTGAGCCTGTGTAGGGATGTATTTTGGAGTGGACTGTGATTGAAGAATTGGGATTGGTTTTGTTAGTTGACGTGTCTTATTTTGTATCATGTTTTTTATTTTCTCATTCAATACCTTGTCCAGCTGGCGGCGGTAATGCACCATAAACATTGGATGCCAACCTCTGTTAAACCCCATCAAAAAAGAAAAATGCCGTTTTGAGAAAATGCAAGCTATGCAGTGATCGACTCTCACATGCTGTTTTTCTATCTTGAAGTGTTGTGCGTCCTTCGAACATGTAAGTGTTGTGAAATGTACATATTGGTGTGGGCAATGTAGTAGTAACATAAGGCAACTGGATGCTAATGGTAGAAGAGACATATAGTCTGACAATTCCAATAAGACACATACCAGAGAGATATGCCTAGGACAATTAGACACATGGTCTGCTGACCTGACACTAATGAAAGGGAGAGAACACATGGTCTGCTGACCTGACACTAATGATAAAGAGATTCATAGTCAGCTGCTTCTAAACAGAGGTTTATAAGACAGAATCTGCTGATTCCAATAAAGGCAAACTGAACAAAGAGTACATTGACACATTATGCTGACACACTAAAGATAGAGGGATCCATAGTCAGCTGCTTCTGAAAAGAAGGCCTATAGGGCTGAATCTGCTGATTCCAATAAAGGCAAACAAAACAAAGAGTACATTGACACATTATGCTGACACACTAGGATGGAGGGTCCGGCCACCATTGTAGTCTAGCTGAGAGCAGATGTGGGCGTTATTGGGCGTGAACAAGCGGGAAGCTTGAACTAGAGGATAGTGGTGGCGAATGACTTGAGAAGGGAGACTTCATTTGCATAAGGGATGGACATAGTGCTATGTGTGTATAAATATAGGGGCTAAGGCTCTGGGAAAGGAGGGGGGTTCCGCGGTGGGTGTTCCGCGGTGTGTGTGCCGCGGGGTGTGTTCCGCGGACATTCCAGATTGTGATACAATTTGTATTAAAAAACTTATTTGAGTTCACAAAGTTCTTGTAAGAGTTATATTTGAAGTGATTTTCTACGACATAATTGGCGAGCTTGCCAGGAGTGACAGGGACGGAGACGTTCTTGGCTGGCGGGTTCTTTGGACAATCTAAACAAACAGAGGTGGCCACCCAACTATATACGGTAAGCAAGTTCTTACAATAGTTGAAATGTTTGTGTGGATTGCTTCAGAGTCCTGTCTCAGCGGGAGGAATGTCATGTAGGTCTCTCTCTCAAATTTCCTAAAAACGATAAAAACGAAAGAACTTTTGAATTCAAATAAATGTGCATGCATGTGTGAGTTTGGGTTTTGTATGAATGCGCATGTCTAGAGATTGAGTGAACTGGAACTGTGAACTTTGATTGTGTCGGGTGTTTGGCTGGGGGGAGCGGGCATTTGTTCTGGTTGGACTGCTCGAGACAGGTTCATGTGTCTGGTTTGATTGGGGGAGTTGTTCCGTCTGATTCTGCTTGGCCGGGTTCGACCGTATCAGGATCTGTTTTGGGATGTGCGTAAACACACCTCAGTCAACCTGAGCGGGCGACTCGTGTCGGGTGTGTGTGATTCGGACTGCCCCTCTCGTCGGACCATTCATTTTGAGCAGCCTTGTGTGGGCTGATCGGCGCAACTGTTTGTACTCTCTAGTTGAGCGGCTGGGCTCAGGCGCAGGGCTACAACAAGTAGCTTATACAGTCAAAGCATAAAACAGTAGGTTGTAGGAAAACGTTAGCCCGATTGTGCGGCGTTCAACTGCAAAAGTAGCTTATACAGTCAAAGCATAAAACAGTAGGTTGTAGGAAAACGTTAGCCCGATTGTGCGGCGTTCAACTGCAAAAGTAGCTTATACAGTCAAAGCATAAAACAGTAGGTTGTAGGAAAACGTTAGCCCGATTGTGCGGCGTTCAACTGCAAAAGTAACTTATACGGTCAAAGCATAAATCGGTAGGTTGTAGGAAAACGTTGGCCCGATTGTGCGGCGTTCAACTGCAAAAGTAACTTATACGGTCAAAACATAAATCAGTAGTTAAATAAATATTCATAGTTTCCGCTCTGAAAGGAGGATTGTATGGGTGAAGTAGTAGGTGCAGGAAAAACGTTGGCCCGATTGTGCGGCGTTCAAATGCAAAAGAAATCCTGCGAATAAAAAACCGCTCTGTCTAGCTACCAGGGTTTGGTAATTCAGTAGGTCACGCCACAATACTACTCTAAAAATAGAAGAAAAGATAAGTATTGGGGGTTGAATAGGATATGAAGACAAGCTGATCCGATTAGACAGTAGTCTCGTCATATTGTAGAAGTCTAGGCTTATGTAGAAGGAAGTGAATTAAGTCAATAAAGAAAGACTGAGTTGTTTTGAGGTAAAAACAAAGGGATTGAATGAACGGATGAAACATAAAAGGATGAATGATAATGTTGTAAGAAATGAGTAGATCTGTGTAAAAATAGAAGATTAGGAAGGAAAGACGAGTTGTGTGTGTATGTAGGCAGAACGTCCAGGAGAGGGAGCGCGCAGCTCTCCTGTGACAGAGTAGAGTTGATGCTGTAGTATTCAGAAATAATGTATGTACTGTATAGAGTAGGCTTCGATAAAAGAAATTAAGTGATGTGACAAATGAATTATTAATTGGAAAGGAGATTGGCTCTAACTCGGAAAAATAGTAAATAAAAGGTGTAGAAATACATGGGAGTATTTAGGAAAAATAAATAAATAAATAGTCGCATGGGACCAAAATGTGAAGCTCGATTTGTAGGCGTTCTGATGTCAACATTCTATCATCAGAAAATACATTGCGATGAGGTTGTGTGTGTGGTTCCTCTAGTCCTCGCAGACGTGCGGGTGATTGGCAGAACTATTGACAAGATCTAAGAACCAATAAGAAAATAGCTCTCTGTTCTGGATATAGGTATATCGGGTAGTGTAATGTGACATTAGAACTTAGTGCGGTAGTAGGAAATGCCGCTATACAAGAGTTTATTTCCTTGTCAAAATAACAAACAACTAATTGATTTGAGGTTAGTGAGAATGGAATTTTTTACTTGTCGGTGTATAGTCTCTGAGCGAACAATGAGTGTTTCATAGAGATTACAGTTTATATGTGGTCAAGAAGAAGTATTGGATCACGTTTGACATCTAGTAAAATAACGATGGAATTTTAATTGTTAGACATTCTATACCACAATTCTCTGGAACTGTAAAAGACGCTTTAGAATAAAATCTATGGATAAGTAAAATTATTGGTTTGCTGACTAAAAGGTAACGTTGTGAATATTAACAATATGTACACTTTCTTTTCCAGAAAGAATAAGGGAAAAAAAGGGTTTTTTAATCTTCTCTGGTCAACAATGTCATTGGAGACTGCATTACTGTGGAAAGCAGTTAATTAAAGTCAGCCGCTTTAAAAATAAAAATATCTGGATAAGGCTAAAACATGGAGTTCTGGATGAGTGAGTCCAGTCCCTTTGCGATTATTGGCTTATGATTCACTAGTGAGTACACCATGTACTGGGAATGAATATGCATTAGTAGATATATTGGAAGGGTTTTTTCCAATTCAGTTTCAAATTGGGTATGCAAAAGGATGAACATGTTTTTGAAAAATGTATTTAAGTTGCTCCTAAAGAAAGGGGGAGTGGAAACATATTAATGGTCTCAAAATGCCCTGAATCCTAGGAATTTCTTGTGAAAGACTGATCACCTTTTACTAGAAATTGTTGGAACAGGTGGGATATACTTATAAAATGTTTAAGACACCAGACTCTATTCAAACTGTATAATTACTTTGAAAATCTATTATGTCCCTGGGAAAATTATGAAGAGTTGTACCCTTAAATTGAATAAGTTATTCGAATAGGTTTATTTTAATTTTAATTTTCGATATAACATGGGTTCATAGGTAAAACTATCAGTTCTTTGGGGTTATGGTCTTTGGGGGAATACACAAATGTGTTTTGTTCATTATGCATATAAAAAGTGTTGAAAGTTTTTCTAAAGGGTTTATTGGAGTGTGGGATTATGTAAGGGTTTTGTTGATAACTACATCATCTGTAATTCATCTGGGAGATCACCAGTAGAATAAGGGAGTTGTCATGAAAGGTGACGTCAGAATGCTTTAGGGCATGGGAGAGAATATCACCACTAGTGGGTGTGGAGCTCATACCCGCCCTAATCGACTGAATAGTGAGGGACAACTGTGTCTGATGACCTGTGAACTGTATCAAATAATAGACATGTTGAAATGATATGGGCCAGGGTGTATTATGAATTAAAGGAATTGGGGTATTGAACTTTTATTACCAGGCCACTCATGTAAGAAAAACTGAGACAAAAGGGCTATTGGGAAAATAGATAACACTGGTAATAAAAGTGTTTAGTTTAAATACTGGTAATAACAGTGTTTAGTTTCAATGTTAATTATTAAAGGGATGATGTGTATTGAATTGATCAGGTCATATTTGAGTTAAAGGTAACACTAAGGACTGTTATCCTGAATATTGGATTGGGAAAAGTATTTCAAAAAGAACTGTTTAGTTATTTGGATATAGAACTGTTTAACGTTAATAGGCCTAGGGAAGCTCTGGAAACTAATCCTGAGACAAGGTGGTTGACAAAACTTACAGAATTTTTGATTAAAGGTTTTTTGTTTCTTTCGTTTTATAATGTCATTAGAATTGGAATGATAAAATGTAATGTTTAATTGAATAAAAAGGTAGTCTGTTGTGCGAAGATACCCATGAATGAAGAAGAAAGAGACCAACAATAACTTGGGCATAGAATGACACGGATGGATGTTTTCTCCAGGTTTGATTACATTACAAATAGTGGTAATATTGCAACTGTGCAATTATTGTAATTTCTTTTTCTCTTTTTCTCGTTTGGTCAATTTATTTGTGTTTTGAGGAACATAAGGTTGTGAATATGTTCCTAAGGAGGGAATGATATCTATTTTAAATTGACTTAAGGATGTTTTAAGTATGTATCAAACAATGGCAGTTATGGGTTAGGGGACTTATAAATGAAGGTAATGGTAGTAAAGGGGTGTTATTTCTAGAAATATGTATAAAAATAGAGATAATTCACAGAAAAGGAAAGACAGCTGGCTGTGTAAAATATAGGGACAATTCTAAAAGTAAATAGAACAATTCACATATCTAAAGATATGGTAAAAGGAATAAGTGGTGGCATTTTGAACATTAGAGCAAAAGTTTAAGAAACTTATGACATAGTTTTGTTAGGATTGGATATTCTTCCAACTGGAAGACGCTTGACTGATTACATGTTATTTTACAGCAGTTGCCGTAGGGACCATCATTTAACTATCATTATGAATATTTCTGTGGCAGGAGGCCAGGTATTGAGGCAGAATGTTTACATAGGGCTGTTATTAAAAATTAAGATTTAGTGATCTTGCTATAAGAAGGAAGTCTGTTGTCAGGGAATAACCCATGTGTTAGTGTGTATGTCCTCAGGAAAAAACAGCCAGAAATGGAAGGGCTTGGGCTGCATTCTGGAGACTGAGTGTACATCAAGATACACCAGGCTGGTGGTATACTTCTTACAACACTGCAGTGGTAAAGTTCTTTATGTCTCTCTTTGGTGGGTGCATAAGTCTCACGAGAAGTAAGGTCCAGCTGAATAATGGGTGAGCTTGAAAACACCATGACAGAGGATGTGGAATCGGAGAGAGAAAGAGAGAGAGATTAGATTCCACTATAGACATACTGGGTTGAGTTTGGAGGCTACTTGTTTTATTTTTAATACATCATGTGAAAGAGAATGGATAATAGGATATTATACTCTAAACAAACATGTTAAAGGGATTGATATGAAAGCATATACAGTGTTGAATTAATTCAAGAAGAGAGAATGTTAATTGTAGGTTATGCACATGATTATCAGTTGAAATGGAGTAGATGGGAAACTAAGTAAAAATGACATGATTTGGGAACACCTCTCAGAACCTGTGGCCGAAAGGGGAAGACTGGGTGGAAGCATGAGGAAGCTTTTTAGGGCTTTTATTTTTGTGGAGTCCAGCAGAAAAGTATCCTGGAGGCATAGAGTCAGGTAAAGAGAGAGTGGGAATTGTCATGGTCTCAGATTTCAGTTTGCATGAATATATTTATGCATAACACATAACATTGTCAATGCTGTTATGTTTTGTCTGTTGTTTTCCAAGTCTTATGTTTAGGAAACCAGAAGGAGAGGGGTTCGCCAGCTTCAGCTGGAATGTCTGTTTGTTGTGTGATGAGTGATGGAAGTAAGAGGATGTATGGTGCAATCTTAGAACAGAGGCCATAAGTCTCTAAGTATGAATGCTTCACAGAAAGTAGGCAGAAACCTGAACCAGGATGAGAGGTTCTGCGTCTGATGATCCAAGGGGACCAGAAGGACCTCTCTCAGTGGTACCAGGAGATCTAGTCCACGTTGGAGGGATCCGGAGGAAGTGGGATCAACCGAGGAGAGATGGACCCTATGAGGTGGCCAAAGCAACAAGAACGGCCGTTCAAGTGAAAAGAAGCCAGACGTGGTACCATCTGAACCACTGCAGCTGAGTCCCAACAGAGAGAAGGATACAACCACATAGAGATGAGGACACTGAGGATGCTGATTCACCAGGAGGGAGCCTGGAGGGAGCAGGAGCAGCGGAAACGATTGAGATGCCAGGGAGGAGCCAAGAAAACAGTAAATCAAGTGAAAGCCAAAATATGACACGTGCACCGACTAATGCACCCAGAAGAGGAGGAGAGGCCTCACAAGGAACAGAATAAGAACGTTTCTTTCCTAAAATTGAAACCCTTCCAGATGGAAGCTAAGTCCGGCCTGAGGAGGGAGCTTCAGGTGAAGAAAGAGGAGGAAAAGTCCCGCAAGCTGAAGAAAATGGGGATTACCCCACAATTGACTTTTAAACTTTTGAATGGTCTCCTTTACAGACAATTGATGTTAGAACAACAAAAGAATGATGACATTGACATAACAGAAGCAACAGTGAATGCTAGTATAGAAACAACAGACTAATGCACAATCAAGATGTATGGTGGGAGCAGGAAGAGAAGAATGGAATCAGCCGAACAATCCAAAAAGACTGACAAGGTTAGAATCTATGTTCCACCTCAATGTATAACAGAAGCAGGAGAACTGAAGTCTATCTCAATCATAAGGATCAAACCCTTATCGGAGATTGCACTCTGTGGATGGACACATCATCAAACAAAGGGAGAAGTCGTTTGGGACCCGAAAGGATGTGACCTGACATGAATCAAAGAAAAAGACGAGTAGGTGCTCATCATGAACAAGATTGAACCAGTGGAAGGTGAAGACCTACCCCTGCACCTGAACAGGAAGAACCTGTGACAACAACAAGGGTGGCGGCTGATGTGACGACCACAGTAGCTACCACTAGATGACATCGACTGCCCTTACCAAGCAGACCACCGTGCCAACAAAGCAATCTGAGACATCAGTCAGGAGAGTTTTTACTGATATTTGAAACTTTCTGATAAACTCTAATGATCTACCTCAAGATAAGAACATTGAAAAAGCAACAGAATTAGATATATCTCATGCTTCATCAAATATGTAATATTTTATCCTTATATTTTTTATACCAAATTTGATCTATTACTCTTATGACAATTGGAGATGTTTGGTCTAGTTAGTTTTTGTTTTTTTATGTTTCTGATTAGATCTTTTACTCCTATTTCACATTGGAGATGTTTGGTCTAGTTGGTTTATATGCTTCACTTTGTTTTTATTTTTTGTATTTTCTTGTTTATCATAGGTATTTTCTTTTACTATCCCAAAGTCTTATTTGTATCATTTATGTGGCTAAATAGCCCCAGAGGGGGGATTGTAGTAGTAACATAAGGCAACTGGATGCTAATGGTAGAAGAGACATATAGTCTGACAATTCCAATAAGACACATACCAGAGAGATATGCCTAGGACAATTAGACACATGGTCTGCTGACCTGACACTAATGAAAGGGAGAGAACACATGGTCTGCTGACCTGACACTAATGATAAAGAGATTCATAGTCAGCTGCTTCTAAACAGAGGTTTATAAGACAGAATCTGCTGATTCCAATAAAGGCAAACTGAACAAAGAGTACATTGACACATTATGCTGACACACTAAAGATAGAGGGATCCATAGTCAGCTGCTTCTGAAAAGAAGGCCTATAGGGCTGAATCTGCTGATTCCAATAAAGGCAAACAAAACAAAGAGTACATTGACACATTATGCTGACACACTAGGATGGAGGGTCCGGCCACCATTGTAGTCTAGCTGAGAGCAGATGTGGGCGTTATTGGGCGTGAACAAGCGGGAAGCTTGAACTAGAGGATAGTGGTGGCGAATGACTTGAGAAGGGAGACTTCATTTGCATAAGGGATGGACATAGTGCTATGTGTGTATAAATATAGGGGCTAAGGCTCTGGGAAAGGAGGGGGGTTCCGCGGTGGGTGTTCCGCGGTGTGTGTGCCGCGGGGTGTGTTCCGCGGACATTCCAGATTGTGATACAATTTGTATTAAAAAACTTATTTGAGTTCACAAAGTTCTTGTAAGAGTTATATTTGAAGTGATTTTCTACGACAGCAACATCTGACCCTAGCAGGATTAGGCTGAGTTTACAAGCTACACACGCAATACACACGCAATAACATCTGCTAAACACGTACGTGTATGTGACAAATACAATTTGATTTGATTTGATGTGAGTTGTTAGGTTTAAAGGGGAACCGCACCCGCTTATTTGGCCTTGTTTTTTGGCTTGCTCCTCAACAATGCCATGACAGAAGCGAAACATGATTTGGCTTGGGGGTGTGGTTTGACATGGGAGTTTTTTGGGTGTGTCCTTGCCACCACCAAGACACACCCATTTGTCAGAACCTTGCCCTCAGCTGTTTCCCACCACTCAATAAAAACAAACTTAACACTTGCAGGTTGAGTTCAATAACTACAGGCAGATGAGATGATGGAGGAAGCTTTGAATAGGTCAGTAGCCTACAGAGTATTATGAGTAGAATGCAATTGCTGAATTTATGTAGATATTCTAAACAAGGGTTTTGATAACTTTCAAATGTAGTAACAGGTCCATGTAGAATAAACAGCCTTTTACATACAGTGGCTTGCGAAAGTATTCACCCTCCTTGGCATTTTTCCTATTTTGTTGCCTTACAACCTGGAATTAAAATGGATTTTTGGGGGTTTGTATCATTTGATTTACACAACATGCCTACCACTTTGAAGATGCAAAATATTTTTTGGGGTGAAACAAACAAGAAATAAGACAAAAAAACGGAACTTGAGCGTGCATAACTATTCACCCCCCCAAAGTCAATACTTTGTAAAGCCACCTTTGGCAGCAATTACAGATGCAAGTCTCTTGGTATGTCTCTATAACCTTGGCACATCTAGCCACTGGGATTTTTGCCCATTCTTCAAGGGAAAACTTCTCCAGCTCCTTCAAGTCGAATGGGTTCCACTGGTGTACAGCAATCTTTAAGTAATACCACAGATTCTCAAATGGATTGTGGTCTGGGCTTTGACTAGGCCATTCCAAGACATTTAAATGTTTCCCTTTAAACCACTCAAGTGTTGCTTTAGCAATATTTATCCTGCTGGAAGGTGAACCTCCGTCCCAGTCTCAAATCTCTGAAAAACTGAAACAGGTTTCCCTGAAGAATTTCCCTGTATTTAGCGCCATCCATCATTCCTTAAATTCTGATCAGTTTCCCAGTCCCTGCCGATGGAAAAACATCCCCACAGCATGATGCTGCCACCACCATGCTTCACTGTGGGGATGGTGTTCTCAGGGTGATGAGAGGTGTTGGGTTTGCGCCAGACATAGCCTTTTCCTTGATGGCCAAAAAGCTCAATTTTAGTCTAATCTGACCAGAGTACCTTCTTCCATATGTTTGGGGAGTCTCCCACATGGCTTTTGGCAAAAACCAAACGTGTTTGCTTATTTTTTTTCTTTAAACAATGGCTTTTTTTCTGGCCACTCTTCCATAAAGCCCAGCTCTGTGGAGTGTGCGGCTTAAAGTTGTCCTATGAACAGATACTCCAATCTCCGCTGTGGAGCTTTGCAGTTCCTTCAGGGTTATCTTTGGTCTCTTTGTTGCCTTTCTGATTAATGCCCTCCTTGCCTGGTCCGTGAGTTTTGGTGGGCAGCCCTCTGTTGGCAGGTTTGTTGTGGTGCCATATTCTTACAATTATTTTTATAATGGATTTAATGGTGCTCTGTGGGATGTTCAAAGTTTCTGATATTTTTAAAAACCCAACACAGATCTGTACTTCTCCATAACGTTGTCCCTGATCTGTCTGTAGAGCTCCTTGGTCTTCATGGTGCCACTTGCTTAGTGGTGTTGCAGCCTCTGGGGCCTTTCAGAACAGGTGTGTATATATACTGAGATCATGTGAAAGATCATGTGACACTTAGATTGCACACAGGTGGACTTTATTTAACGAATTGTGTGAATTCTGAAGGTAATTGGCTGCACCAGATCTTATTTAGGGGCTTCATAGCAAAGGGGGTGAATACATATGCACACACCACTTTTCTGTTTTTGAAAAAAATAAATAAATCATTTCACCTCACCAATTTGGACTATTTTGTGTATGTCCATTACATGAAATCCAAATAAAAATCCATTTAAATTACAGGTTGTAATGCAACAAAATAGGAAAAACACCAAGGGGATGAATACTTTTGCAAGGCACTGTAATACCATAGAAGCACTGTTCTGCTAATATGTGGCCCACCATCTCTTTTCAGTCTTATTATCAAGGCGAGACCCAGATGCAGACACAGGAGGCAGATAATTGGAGTCTTACAATGTTTATTAATCCAAAGGGGTAGGTAAGAGAATGGTCGTGGACAGGCAAAAAGGTCAAAACCAGATCAGAGTTCAGGAGGTACAGAGTGGCAGACAGTCTCATGGTCAATGCAGGCAGAATGGTCAGGCAGGCGGGTACAGAGTCCAGAAACAGGCAAGGGTTAAAATCAGGAGGACTAGAAAAAGGAGAATGCAAAAATCAGGAGACCGGGAAAACCACTGGATGTCTTGGAAACATACAAGACGAACTGGCACAGATAGACAGGAAACACAGGACTAAATACACTGGGGAAAATAAGCGACACCTGGAGGGGGTGGAGACAATCACAAGGACAGGTGAAACAGATCAGGGCGTGACCCAGACGTATCAACAATGGTTTTTTAAAAGGCAGTAAATGAAGCTGAGTGATCTGTTTCACTGCCATAGAAGGCTCCGACGATAGCCAGCTGTAGCGGTGGTAAGGATTCACTCCATGGTGCTGAAAGGAAAGCTCTGCTGTCGGGAGAGCTCTATGGAGGCCCTAACAGTTTGTGGACACCGTTTGTCGCTGTTAAATTGCATTTAATCTATTGTTTAGATGCATGCATCTAAAAAAAAACATTGGCTGAGTTTACCCCACCAAGATTTATAAGCTAAAATTGCCAATGGTGGTCGTATCAACCAGTCTTATTGCCATTGAAAAAAAGAGACTCGGAATGATTTAGGTGTAGGCATACTACTACAGTACCTATTCACGACCACTAGATGTCAGCCATGCATCATATACAGAGTAGTGCTCAAAGGTGCTGATTGGTAGACTCCCTGGCACATTCCACTTTGTAGAACACACTTTAATGCATTTAACCAATTTCAACCCCTTATGAGGGAACAGAAACAGAGGCATACACTATAAGGGCATATAGTCCAACATATCTTAATTTAGGGTTGTTGATAATGGGGTAGCAGGTAAGGTTCTCAACCAGGGAGGCTAGGACCCCAGGAGGGCCTCAGAGAGCTTTTCCCTGAAGGCAGGGAGAAAACATACACATTTTAAATAGCTACAGTAAGGCCAAAATATCTTACCTTTTAATAGGAGAGTACTGTTTGTCAGGAATTAAAATATTTAAAACAATGTTCATTTTCACATTTTGAGCGTCGACAATGAATATCAATCACAATTTGCATATACATTTTTATCTCTGACGCAGGAGGTCCCCAGATTTTCTGAAAGCATTTTAGAAGGGCCTTGGAAAAGAAAAGGTTGAGAACCACTTGCCAAGAGGTTCCGAAAGCAGACTAGTAGATGGAATGTTGTCGTTTCAAGCCCAAGCAGGGCATGTGAACTGAACTGTGGGAACCTGATGGCTGCTGGTCTCTAATCCCAGATACCTCCTGTCGTGGCCTAGAGCAAGACACTTAGGCCCTAAAACTGCTCTCCATCCTGTGGCACTGTGCTCCATGGCTGACCCTTTGCCATTCCGTGTGTGTATGTATATGAGTCAGGCAGAAGACATGTTTCTTTTCCTCAAATGGACAATAAAGTATCTATTCGATTTTGAGAAAAAGTATCCTATAGCCGGCAGCCGCGGAGTAATCCGCTTTTGGGCAGCCTCTTTTCCGCCGCAACAACAACCAGCAGAAATAACCTGGGTGGGAATTAAACCCACAACTTTGTTAATGCTAGTACCTTAGCCATTAATTGATCTGAAATGCTTCCATCTTGCCTGTAACGTATAACAAATATAATTTCATAATAATGCCAAAACCAGCAACTGGATCTAGACACACTGCGGTGCACAGGTTTTCCTCTTCCTTTTTTGCGTGCGAGCCTTGTGGTCCGCAATACTGCTGGTTTTCTTTATTGATTGAATGTCATTGATTGGCCGGGAGAGCCCACTCGCCTGAGGTGCGTTCAGTTCGCTTGAACGTTTGTTAAGTTGCAGAACGGTTTGTACTGAACACGTTTCCCCCAAAAAGTTATTGAACAGACTTTGAGGTACGTTTGCCACCGTTTGGTGGGTGTGCGATGTGTTTCTTGAAGCAATGAGTGACATATATTTAAAAGGCAGTGGCCATGCTGACAGCGTTCCCGCAACCCACCACAACCCAACCCCTCCCTGTTTTTCAACTGGTCGTTCAGTAAAGCACCGTTTCCATTCAATTAAAGGTTCCAGAACGTAAGAATGTACTGAACGCAGCCCAGGTTTCCCCATTCAGCCCTGTATTAGTCCCAGAATAGAGAAGATTGAAAACCAGCAGTGTTGTGGACCTCAAACCCTGTATCTGAGACTGTGTCAATAGTTTTAGGCCAGTAGTTAGTTTTGGCATTCTTTTTATTTCCTTTGAAAAGGTTTAATGTCAATCAATGTAAGCATACCTGAATTTCCTGCTTTGACGCTTCTTCTGTTTCATCCTCTATATCATGCTATCATCAAACGTATTTAGGCCATGGCAATTACCATATGGTATCGCCAATATTATAACATTTAAAGGAATATGGCTATTGTTGCATTCAGTTCAGGGGCAGAGCTTAGCTTTCACCCCCATGGGTGCGAAGCATAGTCTGGGGCCCCCCTCCTGTGCGTAAAATCTTACTCGGTAAGGGCAATCGCTAACTGATTTCCCAAGTCGAACATGTACAAAGTATATTGCTTTTCAATATAATTTACTTATGATTTAAGCAAGTTGTATCTACCATGATGAACACAAGCTTGTATTAGGCTACAGAAATGTGTACCAGCAGTTACAAGGCCCCAGATCTCTTTTTAGCTAGCTAGTTGGCGAGATCTGACGCTGACGCCTAGACGGTCACAGATTGGTTGGATCCAAAAATGCAGTATGCAAATCCATGGCAACGGATGAATGCGCCAATGATATGGGTCTTAATATCTTAAACAAATGCATATAAATCACTTATCAATTTCAAAATACTTATTTTCTAAACTAAATATAGGGTGATAGGTAGCCTTGTGGCTGAAAGGTTGCTAGATCGAACCCCCGAGCTGACAAGGTAAAAATCTGTCGTTCTGCCCCTGAACAAGGCAGTAACCCACTGTTCCTAGGCCGTCATTGTAAATAAGAACTTGTTCTTAATTGACTTGCCTAATCAAATAAAGGTTAAATAACTAAAATTAACAACATTCAAAATATAATTTTATTCAGCTTGTGACAATTATATTCAATGACATGACAAACCCGCAACCCATATGCATGCTGGCACAAATTGGGCACCTGGGTCCGTAAGCCCCTCTCCCCATATCCAGATGGATATCCTGCCAAAAATTCAGGGTTTGGACGATTATTAAGAATGTGGCTATTGAAGCTTATTCTCAATACAGTTTCCTTAACATATGCCTCTCCATCTCTTCTTTTGCCCCTCTTTGATTCCACATTGTCCCACCACCCATCAGTATCCTGCCCACTAGCACTGCCAGGCATGTGGGCATCTCTAAGCTAGGAGGCTCTCTCAGAGCACAGCCCTGATTATCTCTGTTCAAATGACTCATTTAGCCAAATGTACCTTGGTGGTCTTTGTGGTTAGCTTTGTGGTTTGGTGTGGAATTCACATTGATGATATATGTTCTCTAATTGCAAGAAACAGTGATATACACTATATATACCAAAGTATGTGGACACCCCTTTAAATTAGTGGATTCGGCTATTTCAGCCACACCCGTTGCTGACAACTGTATAAAATCGAGCACACAGCCATGTAATTTCCATAGATAAACATTGGCAGTAGTCGATTAGCCTTACTGAAGAGCTCAGTGATTTTTAACGTGGCACCATCATAGGATGCCACCTTTCCAACAAGTCAGTTCGTCAAATTCAGTCAACTATAAGTGTTGTTATTTTGAAATGGAAACGTCTAGGAGCAACAACGGCTCAGCCGCGAAGTGGTAGGCCACACAAGCTCACAGAACGGGACTGCTGAGTGCTGAAGCATCGTCGTGCGTAAAAAAATCATCTGTCCTCGAATGCAACACTCACTTCCGAGTTCCAAACTGCTTCTGGAAGCAATGTCAGCACAATAACTGTTCGTCGTGAGCTTCGTGAAATGGGTTTCCATGGCCGAGCAGCCACATACAAGCCTAAGATGTGCAATGTCAAGCATCGGCTAGTGTGGTGTAAAGCTCGCCTCCATTGGACTCTGGAGCAGTGGAAACGTGTTCTCTGGAGTGATGACTCACGGTTCACCATCTGGCAGTCCGAAGAACTAATCTGGGTTTGGCGGATGCCAGGAGAAAGCTACCTGCCCCAATGCATAGTGCCAACTGTAAAGTTTGGTGGAGGAGGAATAATGGTCTGGGTCTGTTTTTTATGGTTCTTGCTAAAGCCCTTAGTTCCAGTGATGGGAAATCTTAACACTACAGCATACAATGACATTCTAGATGATTCGGTGCTTCCATCTTTGTGGCAGCAATTTGGGGAAGGCCATTTCCTGTTTCAGCATGACAATGCCCCCGTGCACAAAGCGAAGTCCATACAGAAATGGTTTGTCGAGATCGGTGTGGAAGAACTTGACTGCACAGAGCCCTGACCCAACCCCATCGAACACCTTTGGGATGAATTGGAACGCCGACTGTGAGCCAGGCCTAATCGCCCAACATCACGAATGCTCTTGTGCCTGAATGGAAGCAAGTCCCCGGAGCAATGTTCCAACATCTAGTGTATAGCCTTCCCAGAAGAGTGGAGGCTGTTATAGCAGCAAAGGGGGGACCAACCCATATTAATTTGAATGATTTTGGAATGAGATGTTCGATGTCCACATACTTTTGGTCATGTAGTGTATAACATCCCTGTTAATATAGCCTCAATGCATAGCTGGGTCATTCCTATAATGATGTGAATTTTCTGTCCTCAGGAAATATCACTTCTTAATTAGTGTTAAATAGCAAATTAGGCTTTAATTATAAGGTCAGGTGTCCTTAAAACCACAAAAATATGGATATTGAAAGGGAATTCAATGCATTTTCTCAAAGAATTCACTGGATGTCGGTGTTTTTGCCATGTCCTCAGATGTTATTCATCAACTTCCATGAGAAATATAAGCCATAACATAATACAATATTTAAAATCTGTCTTCATTATTTTATAGTCCTAGTTAAATTCTCTCTCGTCAATGATGTGTTTTTCAATATTATTGTATTTATTATTATTTTATTTTAATGTTCTGTGTGCCCCTGATATAACTTTCCACTAATGTATTTTGTTGTAATTCTCCTTTAAGAAAACCACACCGTCCTGCAATGACACCACATTCAGGAAGTGTCATCATTTCTTTGGTGGGAAAACAACGGTAACAAGCAACATAAATATATACACTCAATTGTATCTATTTTACAATGTTTCGTGATAGTCTGTGTGCTCCACTCATACATTTCCACCCTGTTAGGCTAAATTATGAAGAAAATTTACCCAATTACTAAATGGTAAAATATGTTTGATAGATAAGTTAAAATCCTGTTCAAGTGTTCACTATTATTCTAGCTCAATCTGGCTCACTCACAGAGCTATGGCTAATTTAGGCTCCAAATGTCCACCCTGTTAGAAGTATACACTAACAGGTTGGAAAATGCACCTGAGCTGACTAATTTGTTTTTCGGGAAAATCAAACGTGTCCTTTTTCTGATAGAATACAAAAACAAAAAATATACTTTCTTTTTCAAAAGTTGAGGTCCAAAAGGCACCAGACAGTAGGAATGACCTAGCTTGGCCTAAGTAGATTCATAAATGGGTGTCCATTGTTAGGCCTATGCTCCGATAGGAGTGAAATCTGTCTTTAAAACGACATCAAACGAGAACATTTCCTTCTCTCTCCGTTTTTGTTACTCTCTTTCTCTCTCTTACTGGCTGTGACAGATGGCGAGTTCCTCTTCCCTCCGGAAGGCACTCTCTGTGAATGCGGGCGCATGTCAATCACCCGCGCTCATGTCATGACTCTTGCCAATGATGTGTCAGCCATATGGCCTTGCATCATAGCTTGTATGTAACCCACCCTGCCCTGGTAGAGTATACCACACTACTGTATCTGCGTATTTGGGGTAGGGATAGCACAGCGGAAAAGCAGCGAGCTTAACCGCACCTATTGAAGTGTCCATGCAGGAGCGGTGTGGACTTGGACTGGCCACCCGGAGATGGTGTAAACAAACGCGCTTTCGCCTCTCACCCAGCTCCAAGACGGCGGTAGGTTTACCTTTTTTGGATGGCCCTCAACGAATTATGGAACTAACACCAACGAGAGAATTTATACAAAGGTTGAATGGAACATTTGTTATTTCATAAGATTCCTCTTTAGAGAAACTAGGCTACTGCGTATCTTGCGCAAGAATTTAATTATATGAATCAACCCTCGTTGTTTTATATCATATCAAGAGTGACAGAGTCAAAGACATGATTTAATCCTGCTCCACGCTCTTTATCCGAGCTATCATGTAACGCGAACACGGGAAGGGATTGATTCCATGCACCGCGCGGACAACTACATTTATTAACAACAAAGCCTTTACCGATCAATTTGACATGCATTATAGGCCCACTAAAGATCTACATGCCTTATTCTATTCATATCGGAGGCTTATCGATGGAGCTTTGTCGTTTCGTTTGAGAGGGGGTTGGGGACTTTATTTTAAAAGTCCCTGAAATCGTATCTCCGTTTGAAATGGAGCCATTTCGGGACAGACTTGATTTGACAGAGCCTAAAATCAAATTAAAAGGAAATCATGCTAAGCAGCACATGGTAAATGTGTGTCTGTGTGTCAGAGCATTATGGCCCTATTCTTACTACAAGATGTGAAGGAGAGTGTGAGGAGCATGGTAGCGGAAGAGAATTCTACTTTTCAATTCACATTACATCCTTGCCTTACCTTCGTTGTGGCTGTGTCACGTTCTGACCCTAGTTATTGTGTTAATTGTTTGTTTTAGTGGGTCAGGACGTGAGTTGGGTGGGCATTCATTGTTTTGTGTCTGGTTTGTCTATTTCTGTGTTTGACCTGATATGGTTCTCAATCAGAGGCAGCTGTCAATCGTTGTCCCTGATTGAGAACCATATTAAGGTAACCTGTTTGGTGTTGGGGTTTTGTGGGTGATTGTATTTCGTGTCAGTGTTCGTGCCACACGGGACTGTTTTCGGTTTGGTCACGTTTGTTGTTTTGTATCTTGAAGTGTTCAGTTTACTATCATTAAAATATGAACACTTTCCACTCTGCGTCTTGGTCCGATCCCTACACCTCCTCTTCAGACGAAGAGGAGGAAATCTGCCGTAACAGGCTGGCAACGCGACATTCTTGGTCCGCAGCTCAAATTGACCATGAGTAGGACAGTAAATACCATTAGCCAGTAAGCACAAACTATTCAACAATGACAGAAACGGTTCTTATAAACATATTCAACTCTTGTATAATGCAACCGAACCATATTACACTCTTGAATATTGCAACAATTCACAAGCAGACAATTATGGTTTTTATATTCTTGTCTGTAGGCTACACGCATTACATTTTAGCTTCAAGACCAAATACAGACTTGCTATAACAGCATGTCATTAAGTAACGTTAGCCTATCAAAAATGAAAGGTTAACCCTGTCATACAATATAAAAGTAAGCTACAGTAGGCCTACCTTACAACATTACAACAAACCAGGGTTCATTTTGAACAAGATCATGCAAATCATTACATGTGTTAATTGCGACTGAAAAACGTGGGTAGGCTATAACACCTGGAGTAACTGTTTATATGGAAGTAAATCAAATGCCTCAACTAGGGTCTAGAGTTGGTTAGGTAAGCTACCAGATCAGGAAAAACTCTGGGCCCCAGGAAAACAACACCGCCATATAAAGTCCAAAAGAAGAAGCCTGAAGGAGGAGGGATTACTAGAAACTAACTCAGATTACACTTTTATCTGTGGATTAATTGTCAGGGTAGAGGACCTTGTGCATTTCAGGTAAAATGACAACTCAATGTTTATATCCCAGGACAAATTAGCTAGCAACAGCAAGCTAGCTAGCTAAATTCCCATAAATGTTTGCTTATTGACCTGTCCCCAAATGAATATAGTTGATTCAGAGTTGGTTTTGATATTTAAACCTGCGTGTCCTAATCGTGTCTGTGGAGGGACACAATCAACATGCGCACGATGGCGGTCTGGTCAGCATGTTACTGTACGCATAGTTGTCCAGAGCTGATTTTATCCTCTTTTTCCCAATCCAGATAACCTAAAAAACTATAGACTGAAGACTTAGTTCTGCTGTGGCAGCCTGCTAATTTTTGAAGGGGAAAGGGAAGAAAAGAAAGCTATGGCTAATCTGCAAATCTGTCATGTCAAATTGGCATAACCATTTAGGCCATTCACACATGCGTAGAATCGGTTCTTAATCGATGCAAATAATAATGAAGTAAATTGTAAACATCATCAGAAATTTGTTTTAATTTATGGGTAGGGTATATTCTAAAATTAGTCCACAATTTATTATGCCTGTGTTGGAATGTGGCCAGAAATAGTGTGTGTGTACAGCACTTTGAGATATCAGCTGATGTAAGAAGGGCTATATAAATACATTTGATTTGATTTGTGTGGGGTGGTCTACTCGCCGCACAATGTGCCCCATGGGACCTTATGATAGGGCCAGCACCAAAAAAACTGCTGTGAGACTGCACGCCAAGGCACGTGCACGTAGAGTTGGTCCCGTCTGTCGCCCCTCTGTAGCAACCCCCTACTAAGATAAAAAAAATATTTAATAATAGCCTGTTATTTTTGACGAATAGCCTAATCAAAGTCATTTTAGACTCATGAATTAACCCCATGTCTAAAGTTCTTATGTCTAAAGTTCTTTATAAGAACATTAGCCTATTCTATTAGAGGCCTATGGAACTTGGCTCAAGTGCACATATAGGCTATGTCTTATCTGAATATAGATGTATACCTATCACCAAGACCATGCACTGTCTGAAACTGCTTATAGTTCTCATCTGTCTTGTGATGTGTTTTCCAGTGCCACCATGTTGACAAGGCTATTCAGCGAGGTTCTGCCGGATGTCCAGAAGCTCTCGGGTTGGGTGGAGAACAGCGAGGGCGAGGATTCCAAAACCAATGAGGAAGACCTGGGTCCCCTGCAAGACGACGGCGATGCCAGAGAGGGAAGCAGCCGGGATCAGTCCGAGATGGCTGGGGATGACGCCGATGACGTCGACGATGAGGACTGTGGTGATGAGAACGAGGGGGGAGACATAGCCGAAAAGCGCGGGCCAAAGAAACGCAAGCTGACGCCAGCACGAATTGAGCGCTCCAAGGTGCGGCGTCAAAAAGCCAACACACGAGAGAGAACGCGTATGCACGATTTGAACTCTGCGCTGGACAATTTGCGCAAAGTAGTCCCCTGTTATTCCAAAACGCAAAAACTCTCAAAGATAGAGACGCTGAGACTGGCCAAGAATTACATTTGGGCGCTTGGGGAGATCTTGCGCAATGGGAAAAGGCCAGATGTGGTATCCTACGTGCAGACACTGTGCAAGGGCCTGTCCCAGCCCACCACGAATCTAGTTGCTGGTTGTCTGCAGCTCAACTCTCGGAAATTCTTGACAGAGCAGTGTCCTGACGGGGCCCGGTTTCATGTCCCCAACTCCTCTTTCTCCGTGCACCCTTACTCCTACCAGTGTCCCCGTCTGTCTAGCCCTCAGTGCCAACCCGGCTCCAGTCGGTATATGAGGACCCATAACTACGGCTACGGCGATGCGGTCTACCCAGGGGCAATCTCCCCAGAGTACAACAGCCCAGACTATGGGGGCCATCACAGCTCGCCTGTGTGCGTCAACGGCAACTTTTCCGTGAGTCAACTGGAGTGTGGGTCGCCGGACACAGACATGAACTATCACTATGCTATGCACTACTCCGGAATGTCTGCTGTCCACGGACAAGCGTTCGGCACACCGGGAGCGCGCAGCGGTTCCGCGCACTCTGAAAACGTGCCGCCGCCATTTCATGACGTGCACTTATTACACCATGACAGGACGCCCGTGTACGAGGAACTGAACGCCCTTTTCCACAACTGAATTCACCAAAACCCCAACAAACCCGCCGGACCCCTAAATACCCAACTAACAATCGTAATGTTAGGCTATAATAGCCTACCCATTTTGACACTAGATGAGGTTTTTAGAAGACGGAAGGTGGGGTGGCAGCAATTGAGAGAGAAATACCAATATTGTCAATGTTGGTTCTCGGTTTTATTGGTGTCATTCCTGAATTGTCATTATGCACATTTTAAGGTATGTCAGAAATCAATATTTCCAATCAAATGTCGCCGTGTATGCATAATGCGAGTGCACTCAAAATAAAATGTGTTACATGAACGAAACTTGTTGTAAAACAAAAAATAAAACAATATTTTATAATTATCTGACATGAGGTGATTGGCCAAATAAGTTATTTCTGACTTGAGAAATTGGGTCAAAATCTCACTGTATGCTGAAGGGCAAGAGCTCCACCATGGAATCACAAATACATTATTTGAGTACATAACTGAGTTAATTAAACTATTATTTAAGTGACAACAACCACTTTCTGCATTAGGTTCGTTTCCAAATCCAATATTGAAACGAAAGACAATTCATCATTCAACTGACCAAACGTTTAATCCGCGTTTTAGGAATAGGTCTACTGTATAGCCTAGTATACTGTACACCCTAAAAAATAAACGTTTCCTGGAGGATCCTTCGGGGTAATTTAAAGTAATGAACCTTTAGATTCCTGTGGGATCCTTTAGGATAATTAAGGTTAAAAAGGGAACCTTACATTTAATTAATTAATTTAAGAACCCATACTCTGCTATCAGATCGTTTTTTAAACGTTGTAGACATAAGGGATGCCTTGAATAACCCTGTTCAAAAGAGGGGTTCGTTTTCGAACCAGCAATGCGCTCCTGAGTAAATGGCGCTAGTGCGTATTATTTGAATGATGAAACTGGTTGTTTGGATCCTGGATGCTGATTGGTTGATATGCGGGAGTTGACGTGTTATTGTCATATTCCCACTGTCTGCAACACAGGCAGGGAATTCATAAACTTCATCTCCCTCGGGGGAAAAAAAGCGTCTACACATCATTTTCCATTGCTACTATTTGGTTTGCAACAGTTGGGGTTGTATAAACATACCTGTCTGCCTCTACAACCTGAGCAACAATGTATCATTTGACAAATGTGATCGCTCCCATGCCAGCAAAGAAGACGCGAGCACTGGCTGTCGCCAACCAGAGCCAGGACCATGGACAGTACTTCCACTCGTGTGCCATCAACGGAAACGTCACTATTAACATTTTGTTTATGTACTTATCCTTTATATAACTAGGCATCACCAACTACCTTGGTTAGCTCGGACTCGCCAACCATAATAGTTTATGCCTATGTAGGCCTATTGGATATTTATTCAATCATTATTTCTTGAAGTTCTTGTCTCTCATCATCATCGCTTCTCTGCTAGCTACCTGCCACTTTTTTTGTTTAGCATAGTAACGTTGAATGATCTAATGTTTAGAATGAAAGACTGGGTCAATCCTGCCGCTGTCCAGTTAAGTTGTAGATAGTTTGGGTGCTGTGAGAAACTCAGCCTCCACAAACGAGGTAAGACACACACACACACACACAGAGAGAGAGATATGACGCAATCTAGGTTATGTTAAACTTGCAAAAATCAAAACATTCAGATGTTACGTCTATCAACTACTCATGTTGAATGTGTCTAATTTATGTCTTTCAGGCTGATGTGTTGGGGCGGACTGCTTTGATAGAGAAAATCAACCTCAGCTAAAACACACACAGAAGACTTAATCTAGGTTATGTTAAAACTTGACACAAATATTTCAACCCATGATACACTCTTTCAACATCTCTTTCCACCTTCCTCCCTTTAGCCCCTGTCTTATCCTGCCCTGTCTAGTTAAGCGGTGGAGAGTTCGGGTACTGTGAGCTGTGATAGAGAAATGTAGCAACCTCCACAAACACGTTAGGCACACACAAACAGCGCGAGAGAGAGATGACCAAATGTCGGTTATGTTAAAATTGACAAAAAAATGTAACAGATCAGATTTGTAAGATGCATTTGATATCAAATGCTCATGTTTTTTATGTTGTGTTTGTGTCTAATTTATGTATTTAAGGCTGGTATATTGGGGGCAGCCTGTTCTGTCCTCTGTATTTCAGACGAAATCAAGACAATGTTTAAGGCTCTCTATGGATCTACAAAAAGGTTAGCCTCTATAAAGTCTTTGGATGTATTTGCAGTGTGATTATAGTGTTCTGTGCCATTTCTTTTGTCTTTCCAATAGAATAGTGACTGAATTTACAGTGGGATTATTGCGTGTTCTGTTACCCTGTCTTTCCCTCTCCATACTGTCTTGTTTTTATCACTGCAGCTGATTGCATAGCACATACTCAACTTTTAATTGATTATAATCCACACCCATAATCAATGCCATTGTTATTACAAAAGTAATTGCTAGTCTACATGTAATCTTGTATGTTTCTCTTATGTTTTAGGTATCCCAATACCCGGCAATACACAGCACTCTTTCAAAAGTACTCCTCGTTGAGAGACCAGACATTGAAGGGATATATAAGAACTCTTCAAATGTACTACTCATATTCATTCACACACTAATCAACTTTTTACACCACTGTGCCGACCCAGACCGTGATGTGCTGGCTTGGATATTTTGTTCTTACATTGTTTATTCCGTCACATTTCCAGCAGCTTAACAAGACCATCGTCACTGTAAAAAATGACCCACGGGCTTAGTAAATATTGCAAAAGAAAATCAATGATTTTTACTTAAAAGATTTCTGGTTTTACGTCACTTTTTTTTTTTGATGTAGTACTTAATTTATGTGTTGAAAATCCAAGGTAATATGCTGCTAAATTTGAACGAATATTTCTAAGTAACAACCAACAACTTAAAAATATATTCAAATGATCATTATTATGTTGGACTGACATGCTAGTGTAACCAGTGTGAAATGGCTAGCTAGTTAGCAGGGTGCATGCTAATAGCCTTTCAATCGGTGACACTCGCTCTGGGACCTTGAGGTAGTTGTTCCCCTTGCTCTGCAAGGGTCACGGCTTTTGTGGAGCGATGGGTAACGATGCTTCGTGGGTGTCAGTTGTTGATGTGTGCAGAGGGTCCCTGGTTCGAGCCCAGGTAGAGGCAAGGAGAGGTACAGAAGCAAAACTGTTACATTGATGCTGTTGACCCGGATCACTGGTTGCTGCGGAAAAGGAGGACTCAAACAAGGTTCAGAATGTACGGTCACTGGGCCTGCACACCCTTTAGTTTGTCTATTTTCATCTCACACGTTTTACATACATTTTTCTAAATTTCTAAATGACTTCAAACAAGGTGCAAAATGTACACGGACTACCCTTCTATATTGCACACTCTTGTTTGTGTACTGAAAAATCACGCGGTGTAACGTACATTTTTCATAGTTTTAAATTTCAGTAGCTCCTTGGTCATGTCAATTACACAACTACGAAGTGTGCAGTGGATATACACCCATATTACATAACCTCTAGTCAAGTATCTTCTATATTGTTGTACAATATTATTAGTTTGACAATTAGGGGGTTCAGTCCAGTGTTGTGTTTACCCATTTCTTTAATATTTATCTACAGTAATTGGTAGTTCTAAGTACTTATTTTCCCAGTTTTTTTATTTTGCCACAGTATTTAACAGCGGTACACAATAGGAGAGAGACGGATAATATCTCCTTTCGTCGTTAATATCAACCATAAAGGAAAAGGGCAAAGTACGAGAGTCATGCTTTTAATTGTCCAAAGCAGGGATGGAGAGTGAGCTAGTGAGGTAGGTTGCAGTGGGTTTGTAATGATGACCAGATATTCAATGAATAACAATTGAATATTGACAAATTAAACAGAAATTGTAGACCTTTCATCTTTTCCAACATGTCAACAGACACTTAACTTCAAATAAGTATGAAACATTTCACAGTGTTAACTTTCTCTTTATCCCTGGTTGATGTACATGTCAGAGCCTCTTCAGTATGGATGGGGTAGAGCATTCATTTTCAACAACAGACTACACTTCCAGTTTGTGTTCTTCACTCTGAACTCTTTTGTCTTCATTCCGAGGCACAGCACATGGAACCACCGTTGGCATGCAAAACATTCAATCTAAAACAAAACAAAGCGTAACACGTTATAAATAATATCAATGCAGTATGACGAATTAGCCATCCATTATGTAATATCATAACTTGTCTTATATGCCGTCACCGTTGTCAAAAGATTATAAACATGTTAAATAAAGTTACTAACCCAGTCAGTCTTTGGGCCACATCCAGGTTCTTTATCAGTGGCACACATGAAGCAGTTGTTGGCTCTGTTGAACTCTGAAATCATAGGCATGAACTGAACATATGGCTGTCCCACACAACTACATAAAAATAAAGAATTGACATTTACTTTGAATTAAATGTCATTACATACCAGACATTTTTAGTATATCCTCAGCCATTTCTTTTCACAGTTGCTCCATGTGTTTTTGTGAAGGTTCTAAATCAATTTGGGATGTTGGGGAAGTTCTGTGCACATAACAGCTAACCATTCATTATTGAAAATATAACTATCAAACCTGCATTACAAAGACCCCGTAGCTGAAGGTGTCCTGCTGCATGGTGTGAGTTATTTCCCCTCCTTTCCACTTTATGTCCACCCAGTCGTCTTCTCCATGGCAGGATCTTCTCATTTTGAAGTATTCTCTTTTTTTATGAAAACATAATGCAATTCTGATTAGTTATAGGCAAATGAATACACAGGCCAAAACAGTATTCTGATTTCCTTATCAGTATAATCTAGTAGAGGTAATTTCCTCTATGCCTCATTCTACACACAGCCTAAATTATAGGCACTGAGCCATTTGACAGGAGAATAATAAAAGTAGCATGTAGGAATCCAACCCTATCACAGAGTGAATAAATGTAAAGCGTTTGTAGACTTTAAGAAAAAAACATTGTGACAGTTTCATCAGTACGTGCTTAAAGAAAGTCATATCACAAAGATCACAGATGACAGTGCCCATCAAGTCTATGACAATAGAGAATTAATTGTAACCACCAAAGTGTGTTAAAGTGTGTTTTGTCAAAATAATATCTGAAAATGTCAGTTGTTGAACGTAATACTTCTATTTGCAATAGCAATTTATGATATATGCAGTTGAGGAATATTCCGTGTATCAACACTACATGTAGGACGGACATAAGACATTCCCACATACAGTATACACATAGAGGCATTTTTCAGCTATGATTTTACCACGCAGAATCCAGAATTGATAGGACAATGGGGCCAGCACAGGATGTAATACACCCTTACAACAATCTACTTTTTGATCTTCTTAACTTCTTATCTGGTAAACTGCTACTATGTGTCAAGAAAATAGCCCGATTAGGGGTTAGTGTACTCCAGTAAAAAAGAGCTGGTTTAGATGAAAAACTATTGCCCTGTGTCCCCGTTCATAGGGGCATGAGAGACTAGTCAGTGGTAGAATTGAGTTGGCACTTTATTGGCCCAAACACCCACAGACCCAAAAGGTTGAGGTTACTCATGGACAGTAATTCGTACTTTTTTTTGTTTGTTGCATGGACGCATTGTGTCTTCTAACTGTCCAAGAATAGGATCCAAAGTGTTAGGAAATATTTGTTCCCATAAATACAAAGGAGGATGTCTCTCCTCATTCCTCTGGCACGTTAGTCAGACTGCCAGACTGTAAAAACTTTAGGATGGGGCCGGGAACGGAGTTCTCATTGACTAAGCACCACGGAGACCAATCAGGAGAGAATACATACAGGTCAAGGGTGCCAATTGAAAGTCAAGGGGTGTGTCTGTGCCTTTTGGATGACTCTCTCTTTACAGAGAACCCCTGTGGTTCAAGTCAAGAGCTACCCTTCCCCTTTCAGTCTGCTCTGCGCATGTCTGAAAGTGACAGAGCCAGCAGCCAAGAGAGTTTTTCACAGGATGTCATAAAATATTTTTGCACTTATGAATTCAGAGAATTCAAACTTTAAAATGTCAATAGCTCCTTGGTCATGTGACCTACTGACTTCAAACAAGATTCAGAATGTCCACTGACTACCCTTATATAGTCAGTGGACTATAGTTATTCCATTGTACTGGATGTAATACATATTAGCATTTCACATACATTCAGTGAAATGCTTACTTACGGGCCCTTCCCAACAATGCAGAGAGAAAAAGAGAAATAATAGAAAAAGAATAACACAAGAAATCAATACACAATGAGTAACTATATACACGGGGTACCAGTACCGAGTCGATGTGCAGTGGTACGAGGTATTTGAGGTAGATGTGTACATATACTGTAGGTAGGGATAAAGTGACTGGGCAATAGGATAGACAGTAAACAGTAACATAAAGGGGTCAATGCAGATAGTCGGGGTAGCTATTGGGTAACTATTGAACTAACTATTTAGCAATCGCATGGCTTGGGGTTGAAGCTGTTCAGGGTCCTGCCGGTTCCAGATTTGGTGCATCGGTACCGCTTGCCATGTGGTAGAAGAGAGAACAGTCTATGACTTGGGTGGCTGGAGTGTATAGAGGTCCATCCAGAACCTATATACATCGCCCTGGTATAGAGGTCTTGGATGGCAGGGAGCTTGGCCCCAGTGATGTACTGGGCCATACGCATTACCCTCTGTAGCACCTTGCAGGAACACAGAGGAACTTGAAGCTCTCAACCTGCTCCACCACAGCCCCGTCGATATGGATGGGGGCGTGCTCGGCTCTCCGTTTCTTGTAGCTCCTTTGTCTTGTTGACGTTGAGGGAGAGGCTGTTTTCCTGACCTCCTCCCCGTAGGCTGTCTCATCATTACCGGTGGTCAGGCCTACCGCCGTTGTGTCGTGCACGGTCACTCAAGTCGTGGGTGAACAGGGAGTACAAGAGGGGATTAAGTACGCACACCTGAGGGGCCCCCGTGTTAAGGGTCAGCGTGGGGGATATGTTGTTGCCTACCCTGGCCCCCTGGGAAGCCCCAGTCCAGGATCTAGTTGCAGAGGGAGATGTAGTAGATGCTAACCTACAGGACTGTTTCGCTAGCACAAACTGGAATATGCGCCACGGTTAATCCGATGGCATTGAGGAGTTTAATCATATCAGTCACCGGCTTCATGAATAAGTGCATTGACAACGTTGTCCCTACAGTGGCCTATCACTGGTACTTTCTGCATTAAAGTCTCCAGCAACTATTCAGTTAGATTTTTTTTTAAAGTACTGTCTGTGACTTAATCTTTTGGACATTAATTTGATCACTTCCAAGTAATTAAGATTAAAATAACTTTATTTGTCAATTGTACACAAGGTCCAACCGAATTTTGACTTCCTCTTTGTCCCAACTCCCAAAAGACACACAGACAGGTTGGATAGGGACAGGGTGCTCAGGCTGCCACACGGGGCGCCCATGGAGCAGTTGTTGTGGGGGATTAAGTGCCTTGCTCAAGGGCACAACGGCAGGCAACGGCATCTAGGATTTGATACTAGCAACCCTTCAAACATTCAACCTCCAGCTGCGTACCCCCTCTAGGACCAGGGTCAGCGCACTCTCAAATGTTGTTTTTTGCCATCATTGTAAGCCTGCCACACACACACACTATACTATACATTTATTAAACATAAGAATGAGTGTGAGTTTTTGGCACAACACAGCTCATGGGAAGTGACAAAGAGCTCTTATAGGACCAAGGGCACAAATAATAATATAATAATAATCAATAATTTTGCTCTTTATTTAACCATCTTACATATAAAACCTTATTTGTTCATTGAAATTGGTGAATAACTCACCACAGGTTAATGAGAAGCGTGTGCTTGAAAGGATGCACATAACTCTGCAATGTTGGGTTGTATTGGAGAGAGTCTCAGTCTTAAATCATTTTCCACATACAGTCTGTGCCTGTATTTAGTTTTCATGCTAGTGAGGGCCGAGAATCCACTCTCATATAGGTACGTGGTTGCAAAGGGCATCAGTGTCTTAACTGCGCGATTTGCCAAGGCAGGATACTCTGAGCGCAGCCCAATCCAGAAATCTGGCAGTGGCTTCTGATTTAAATTACATTTTAACAGAACCGCTTGTTGCAATTTCGATAATGCTCTCTTGTTCAGATATAGGTAAGGGGACTGGAGGCAGGGCATGAAATGGATAACGAATCCAGTTGTTTGTGTCATCTGTTTCGGGAAAGTACATGCATAACTGCGCACCCAACTCACGCAGGTTCTTCGCTATATCACATTTGACATTGTCCGTAAGCTTGAGTTCATTTGCGCACAAAAAATCATACAATGATGGAAAGACCTGTGTGTTGTCCTTGTTAATGCAGACAGAGAAGAGCTCCAACTTCTTAATCATAGCCTCAATTTTGTCCCGCACATTGCATATTGTTGCATAGAGTCCCTGTAATCATAGATTCAGATCATTCAGGAGAGAAAAAACATCACCCAGATAGGCCAGTCGTGTGAGAAACTCGTCATCATGCAAGCGGTCAGACAATTAAAATTATGGTCAGTGAAGAAAACTTTAAGCTTGTCTCTCAATTTTTTTAAATGGCGCTCCCCATATCATTGAATGGTGCAGAAAATACAGGAGAGTTCAGGGGCCTTGCTTTAACAAAGTTAACCGTTTTCACTGTAGTGTCTAAAATGTATTTCAAGCCGTCAGGCGTTCCCTTGGCAGCAAGAGCCTCTCGGTGGATGCTGCAGTGTACCCAAGTGGCGTCAGGAGCAACTGCTTGCACTTGCGTTACCATTCCACTACAGTATGTCTCTCTGTCATGGCTTTTGCGCCATCAGCTACGTTTGGTTACATACAGACCGTGGAATTCCCGCGAGAGAGTAACGTTAATGTGATTGGATGTTAATTATTTGACTAGGCTACCTGTATTTGACATTGTGTTGTTATTTCGCTGAACACTAGATGGTTTAATTTTATTTTTGACAGTGAAACAAGGCTACTCAGGCGAGAAAAAAACCTCCCCCAAATGTATAGCCCTGTTGGAAAATATCAATGGTTGTTTGAAAATGTGAAGGAAAAAAATGTAAAAAAGAAAATAAAACGTTATTTTTTATTTTTTAAAGGTGAATCACATTTTTATTTGGCGTACCCCCGACGGCATTGTGCATACCCCAGTTTGGAAATACCTGCTCTAGAGAAACGATACAGGCTACTCATATGTTGACAGATGGAAATGTGATATATGCTAATTTAGGCTTTGAGCGCCAGCCACCGTGACTATTTTAGAATTCATATGGGCTACACAGTGATATGATGTGCGATAGAAATGATAGCCTATAAAAAAACTAACGACACACATTTATGATGAAAACAAAATACAACAATACCATTTTTTGGCTCATTTATGAAGGTGAAAGTTAATAGAAAACCGATTGAGTTGAGCAAGAAACATTTCTGATTGGCCTATAGAAAGTGGCGGTTCTAGCTTGTATGGCTCCCTTCAGCACCCCCCTCACCATCAACAAAAAAAAAGCATCATTCTACATTAATAACTGTAATTTTTATTCAGACATTTGGAACAACACAAATAAATAATCATTACATTTAAAACTATATTAATATATATACAAAAATAAGACTCATAAATATAAAAAAAGAGGTAACAAAGACAAATAGAAACAAATTGTAGTATATAAATACAAATAAAAAAGAGAATTTAATTATTACACTATTACCCGATTGCTAACAAAAAACACAAATACATTGCACAAATCCTATATCACACAAATACACAAATAGAATAACACACCTATAAAGAAGAGAACCTGATTATTACACTATTGCACTTCAAACAAGAAACACACAAACTAAATTGCGCAACTAATTGCATTACTAATTGCATTAGTACTGTACAAAGTTAGAGGTGCGCTATTTGATAGATCCCCCCGCTCCCCCTACCCCGGGCTTCCAGTGGGGAGACCTGAGGTCAACCTACCCCCGCCCCCTCCCCATCTCGTACTTCTGAGTGGGAGACCTTCCCAGGAAGTAGTCTGCCTAGCTCACAAACTAGAATCAGGGCGCCCACTCGGACAAGGTTACACGGTGACATGATATCATTGACATGACGTGCATATGAACGATAGGAAACAGATCGCGCAAATGTCACCATTCGGAATATTTGATTGATTTATCGATAGATTTTTTTCTGTTTATGCATCTTGCCAACTCCTTATGGAATTGTCATGCCGTCATGTTTTGCTTGACAACGACAATGGAGTAAGGAAAAGCACAAACACACCTGGGACCAGGCTATGATGGAGTGACAATCTATCGGAGATGTTGGCTCCATTAAAAGAAGGGAATAATGCAGGAGTCAAATTATAAACTAAATGTCATACTGTAATTACAGTGAAGCGTGGACATTGTTCCAACTGGTATAGGCCTAGCTGTAACACTGATACATTCTAGCATACTGCAAAACAAACTCAACCCAATATTTATTTCTAAATCTTGATACAGTACATGGTGAGTCAATCTTTTAAATGGGGCGTGCCAAAAATAGCATATTTGTTCGTAGGCTAACAATATCAACATTATGCTTAATACTCGGTAATGAAGTTTTGGCTCCACTTCATTTATTGTACAAAAATTATATTATTAGCATATTAGCATACTTTATCAGCTGCTTAATAATACCTGCGAATTGAGGATAACTGACCTTTTTACATTTTATAATTTCATCATGGGACATAGGCCTATTGCAAATTACTTTAAGCATATAGATTTAGAAAATGTACACCAGAGTTTATGACACATTTGGATATGCCTTTCCGCTACTATTTTTGTTCAAGGGTATTTTTTTTTTTTTTTACATAGCCCATACATCAAATGTTTAATATATTTGAAACAAACCTATTTGAAACTGTCTCACCTGTTGTCCACTATGTATGTTAAATCCAGATGCAACGAATCATTTCATTTGAACAAAATTAACCACCATGCATTGGCCCATGTAACAGATTCTAATAACATTGCGTTCTCGCCGAGATAGCTTTCGCAAATAACAAGTGCAAGACACATTCATAACCACATGTATATCTTTAGAAATGTGGCCAATGTGAATTATATAATATTGCTTCCAATTTTCTCATTTTATAGCATAGAACCATACGTGTTTGTAGAGTGTTAGTCTTTTATAAGCATGATGGATTTAATATTGTCAGTGGTAGCTTAATGAAAGGACTCCCCACTTTGGACCGCTGCCCCGGGACCCATATGACCCACCGTCTGTCCAGGGTATGAGCAGCAGCGGGCACTGGGGTGCACGAAGAGGGGTCTGGCCAAAAAGGGAATAATTAGCCTGATATATTGTGCTGCACAGATATATTTCTTACTAATTCATTTTCTGTTCAGAAGTTAACGCCTAATGGTTTTCATATGGTATCAAATACAATGGTCAGATGGCTCAGAATACGCAGACAAACTGTGGTGATATATGCTAAAATAATAGGTCTAAAATAACACGCGTATGTGGGCGTATTCAGACAATAGTAGCCAATAAACGATAACAGCCTAGCCTATTTGTGAGACGGTCTTCGGTCTACCTTTATTGGTGGCTCCGATTCAAAATTATATTTGCCTGAAAGAAAATGTTAGTTTTTTTTATCGTGTCATATAGGCCTTACTTATATTTACGCGTTTTAACATCAAAGGGGTCATGGGCACTTTGGCGAGGCAATAGGCCCTCCACATTAAGATAACAGCTTGCTAGGCTACAACTTGGCAGGTCCTCAAATGTAGGCCTAAACGTGTCTGAACCAAAACTAAAATATTGCTCTGCCACCAACAGATATCAATATGATTTAAATTAGATTAATTAATAGTTACTACATGGGACAAATAACCGTATTTACAGGCTTAGTCGTCGTCGATTTGCTATACACATTTCACAATTTTTGAACTTTCCCTTTAGGAAAGCGATCTGTTAATATCTGTGCTCCTTGGTGTCCTTGTTCTTTGTAGCGCCAGCTGTGTACTTTATGTCAGTTGCCCTGTCGAGTAGTGTCACGTTTTTTTCTAGCCTATTTGGCTTTTATTAAAAATTTTATGCACTTTAAGATTATTCCGTATAATGAAAAGCGCTTTACAAATGTAATACATTAATAGGCTTACTCTTATTATTAATATTGTTATATTAAAGAATTCATTGAACGTCAACAGTGAGAAAGTTTACACGAGACAGCCGATTACATCGCGATTCGAGAATGCGTGTGTATGATTTCAATATCTAAAATAAAGTTTGGTGTCATCTTTATAAATTCCCCAACGTGCAGTTGTAGTCTATGAAGTAAAAAAAAAAATACAAAACTGTGATGAATTACAACAACATTGCAGCCCAATGACCTGGGCCCGGTTTCCCAAAAGCAATAAAAATGTAAAATAAAAGCACTACGTCATCATGCACAGCCTTTTATCTGCAACAAGTCAGTTCGATGCAAACACAGCTCTGGTGGGAAAAAAACGCATGTTGTTTTTATGCGGATTTTAGAATACTTGCATGAAAATCTTGAGGCACAAATGACAGAGAGTAGCCTAGACGCACAAAATTACAGACAGTAGCCTAGACGCAAAAAACATCGCAACTGGGATCGAGGCCCTGCCCAATTTTTGTCTAAACTTGAGGTCTATGGGCTAATGCTGAACTAAAATAGAATTTCGATAGCCAAATAACCTATAGGCCTAGGGCTAGCCTCTAACAAATATAGGCTATAGTATTTTCTTTATTTGGAACTCAGTGATTTTTAGGCTGTAATAAAAATATCTTTCCACAGTCGATGGTGAAGGACAGGCTATAGAGGACACACGAGGAAAGTGTTATAATGTTATTTGAAAGACTTCAATTCTATCGACTAATTTCATAGCTGATTTACCCCCCCCCCCAAAAAAAAGTTAAATAATGTACAGTTTTGGGGGTGGTGGTTGACTTTGGGTGGTGGGCGACATCTGGCAAAACGCTAAATGTCTCAGCACGAGTAGGCCTGAGCACTAGAAGAGGAGCCCGTCATCGCGCTGCCAGCTGCACGACGTGCCAGCCAAAGCACCGGCCAAACTGGTACTTTGGGAGGGGAGAGTATTTCTTTCCTAATTCAGTGGCATCTGTTCATTATTCTCCCCCGTTATAGGCTGAAGAAGGGCTTGTGAGCGCGTTCCCAAACAAAAGCGAGCATTTTATTCATTTATTTACAGTGAACTGCAGAGCTGTTGTCTGGACATTTCTGGAAGGGAGAAAAAGATACGTTCCATAGCCGTAGAGGGCCTGATGAAAATACAACCCATTTTCCTGTGGATAGCTTTAATGTAAAAAAATAGCACGTTTGTTTTCACATCAAATAGGGCTAGATTCACTGAAATGAATGTAAAAGAGATAAGACAACGGAAGTCGAAAGTTTTGCAGAGAAAAACAGCTTATATAATATTAATGGGATAATAATAATAATACATGCAAACTGACATCTAAAATGTAATTAGATTATTCGCTTTGATATTAACTATTGATTTTGGTGTAGATAGGCCGAACAATAACACGTATATGGTCGTTATAAAATCATTCATTTGTTTTTAACCAACTCTTGTGGGCAACAAATCATATGTTTCAATTAATTTCAAAATTTCCCATAAAACTGGTATGCTATTATTTTCCTTACCTTAAGTATAAGATAAAAATGATAAGATACAATTTTGAGAGGAGATAAATAGGAAAATGTGAGCGGGCATACTATGAGGTAAATGAGTCGGCTTACTTTATTCTAGTTCCAGAAAATATTGATGATTAATAAAACAACAAATCTCGAGTAACCTAATCCTCTTGCTAAATGCAAGTGTTTTGCTTCACACCCCTGATGAAGCAGGTGACAGCAAAGCAGGCCTTTAAAGTCCATGAGCCAGGAGGTCGCTCGGGCCCACTTGGGTTTACGATGTCTCATCGTGATTGTCTTGAAGGAATATGTCCCTAGAAAAAATATATATATTTAATCCCTCCAACCCATTCATTTTTCCCATAGGGATTTTACTCTATGACAAATAATGTCAGTATACAACACGTTATTGCTCATGTAAACCCATTAAAATAGCGATTCAGACACCTTTTTGGGCACAATCTTACCAAAATTATGTGATTAATTTAATATATTTATATCTGGCCCACCTAGCTCATTTGGTTGTGTATTCTACATCACTATGAACATTTTCAGATATTATTGGGCATACTATCATTATATTTCGTACAGGTATGGAGACTTATATCTCCCTCACTAACTTTAAGCATCAGCTGTCAGAGCAGTTTACCGATCACTGCACCTGTACACAGTCCATCTGTAAATAGCCCACACAACTACCTCATCCCCATATTGTTATTTATTTTTGCTCTTTTGCACCCCAGTATCCCTACTTGCTCATCATCATCTGCACATCTATCACTTCAATGTTAATGCTAAATTGTAATTATTTCGCCACTATGGCCTATTTATTGCCTTACCTCCCGATTCTTACTACATTTGCACACACTCTATATAGATTTTTCTATTGTGTTATCGACTGTACATTTGTTTATCCCATGTTTGTCTCTGTGTTGTTGTTTTTGTCGCACTGCTTTGCTTTATCTTGGCCAGGTCGCAGTTGTAAATGAGAACTTGTTCTCAACTGGCCTACCTGGTTAAATAAAGGTGAAATATATATATATATATATATTTTTTAAAGTATGGTCATGCGAAATTGATCCAATAAGACGCCTTGAGTTGTTTGGCGGCCATATTGGATACAGGCTTATGTGGGGTTAAGACATGAATCATGTAATGGCCCTGTATCTACAAATATATTTTTAAACAC